>NW_006768785.1:573518-666188 GCF_000204055.1 Melampsora larici-populina 98AG31
TTCTCTGCAGGATGTCTTTGGAGATATCCAACTGCATTCCCAGCTATGTCTTTCCGTTTAGGTAAGGTTGTAGGAGGCTCAAGTGTGGATCTACTAGAAAAGATTGGCCAAATTGACTCGAGAAGGGTTTCTCAATCACATTCTGCTTTGTCTTGATCATCAGCAATATTGTTTTCAGCAAACCAGAGTAAATTAAGCTCATTTTCTTGACTGGCTTCATTGATTTCAAAGTCATCAATGTCATCAGAAGCTTCATTTAATTTCATCAAGTCTGATAGTTTAATGAGTTGAGATTGGGCTTGGTGAACGTTGGAGCCTTCATTCAATTCCTCCGAGTCTGTTAGCCCAATGAGTTGAGGGTTCTGCTGATGGAAGTTGAAAGCTTCATTTGATTCTTCAGAGTCAGATATTTCAATGGGTTGAGACCGCTGATGTTGGATGTTGGTCTCACGCTCTGGTCGCTTTTGTTGGGCCCTCTTTGCAGCACTGACCACCATTATGGTCTTGAAAAAGAGGCTAAAGGTTGAATAGGAATGTGTGAGGCACTATTGTACAATATGTAAAGGATCCCACTATTCCTATCCCCCTATCCAATATACGGTGCCCCACTCGGGTCGACCCAGGGGGCGTCAAGAGATTTGTAGCCTCTTTTTCCCAAAAGAGGGCTGCGTCAAAGGGCGCTATTTTCATTTTTTTTTATTCTGATATTTCTTGTGAAGGTAAACTTTCCAATTTGAATATGTAGTTTACAATCTTATCTTTTTCAATTTTACTGTAAACTTTTCATCTTTGTCAAAATTGAATTGGACAGATGAACGATTCTAACAGAGTTGGCGTATTGGCATATTTGTTTATTCATTGGTGTAGTAAGTGGCACATATGAGATACACAATGAGACTAACAGAAAAAAAGATCAAAAGACACAAAAGATCACTACAGCTCTGTGATGTGATACCAATTTGCCCTAAAACAAGCTTAACATAGGTTTGGTTTTACCAGTAGCACTAGATTTGGGAAATAGATAAGTGGTAGGTAATGAATGAGTGGGAGGGTAGGAATTACATTGGATGATTGGTCAAAAGTCTTGTTTTGGTTGACTTAGATTGGTTTGTTGTACTGTTTTTGCATTATTAGCCTTTGAATACGGAAGCCCTGAGCAAGGGGGGTCCGCCAATCATCAAATCAAATTGTCAATTGTAAATTACAGTGGGGTGTTGGCCACTTTACATATACACATAACACAAAACTACACCCCTCATTTCAAAAATCAACTCAAACAATCATCACCACTCACTCTTCAAGACCTTCATCATCTCCCCGGATACACAGGACAGGCTTTGTTAAGCATCATGCTTAAAAAAGTAGAAGACTCATATTGGTGCATCGGATGGACACCATGGACGCGTAAGCCTCCCAATTTCTCCCCTAAATTACCCAAATTCCCTTCGAAAATTGACTTTTATCCCTCATTCTCTAACAGTAGCTTTGTTATACCTCGAAATAGCCATGCCTCTTCCAATCTTTCAAACTGGACCGTGCCCTGGGTGCAGTGCTCTTTTCAAATTTCGAATCAAAGATGTGTGCGATGAATGTACCGATCTGGAGAACATCAAGGAAGGATTGCAAATTCCACGAAAGGATTACTGTGAGGGTTGTGGTGATGGATACCAACATTTGAAGGACAACATCTGTGGTCCTTGTTGAGGATTATCTTCTAATTTATCGGCAGTTGCATCTCCGCTTTTGAATGTCAGACTCGGCTTGAATTCAAACAATCATCAAAGCCGACAAGCTAGCTCTTCTCGTTCTTCCCGCTCTCTGACAACACCCGATATATTAACCAAAATCGATGAACTTACTCCAAGTTCCTATAGTGAGGTGTCTCAAAGTCGAAAAATTGGTACAAAGATCCCAACTGCTGTCACCATTGGCCAGAAAAAACACAATCAACACAGCCTCATTAAAGCACCAACTAGCCTGACTTTACCAGATTCCCATCGGTCTCACTCATCAATTAGTCGTGGTCCAAGGGGCATCAATCATCCATCAAAGATACAATCAACAAACAATACTAAATCCACACCAATTGATTTTGTCCACCAGATTGATGGCAACCCAATGCCACACAATTTCACTGCTTTCACGATCTCAGTGGATCTCAGCAATCGATCATGGTATTCAAACTTTAAGAAGGGTGCATTTGAGTTCTTCCGTATGAAATCAGTCGATAAATTACCAAGCAAATTTCAATTAGATGATGGGTGTCCTGAGGTCCCAGAATTTGACAAGCGATGGGTATACTTAGGTCAGGTTCGAAATAAGAGGAGTGTTATTTTCTCTTTGGAACAGCATGTTGTTGAGCTGTTGGAGCGTCCACCACAACGGGGTGCTTTATTCTTTGTGATGTTTAATGCCAACGATTATCTTCATGTCAAGCAATCAGAAAATGCAGCTACCTACATATCCAACAAGAAGAAAAAGCGGCGGTATGGTGGTGACTCAGAGGCATACTTGCCTTCTGATGATCTTTCTGATTCTTTGGCTGGAGAAACAACAAATCATCTTACCATTTGCAAATCCAAACGATTACGATTACAATCTCCGTCAGGAAGCTGTGATGAATCACAGCTTCCTTCTCAAGGATCCGATGGTGGTGGTCTCCCAGATATTGATGATTATCTTGATGATAATTCCTCTTTCTCATCACATATTATAATTACAAAGCTGACTAAACTGCATATTATACAGGTCCAACTGTCACCCCGACACAATTGAAGACACCATTCAAGGAGACACAGAGTAAGTGAATGAAACTCCAATAGGTTATTGATTCAGGTATGGTTTTGATACTTTTGAATATATGTAAGACCAAACACTCTAAGTAGTTACCTCTGAATCAGTAAACTTACCCGAGAAACGCACTTGGGTGTCAGAAGTAGGAGGTAAGTCAAATTACATTCCCAGTAGTGTCTATCAGCTCAAGGCTGAATCAATTGCTTTACTTTAGTTTTGGATCCTACATTGAAACCAATACCACTTGCAATTTCAAAATCTTTGGAAACTGCAGGTTGCTGCCCTGATAACACTCGACCGTGGTATTTAGGAATTGCAAAAACGTTAACTATCCTGCAGGAGTCAGAGGAATCTGATACTGCCTCTGTGGCTGGGGAGTTCGAAATTGGATGGATTCGCCTTGAAGACTTTGTTAAATTTAATGAAACCGACCCCTCCTATGTGGGTGATGTGATGCTTGGGAGTGAATTATTCACAAACTTCCTCTTGAATCCTTACGGCGGCTCTACATATGGTTCTTCAATCGATTACAATCCAAGTGATCCAAACTATAGGCTTTGTTTGAGTGCGGAGGTACAGAGATTGATTGTGAGCTTTCAAAAGAAGGTGATTGATAACTTGGGAATTGCACCTGATATGCGAGAAATGTGTCTTTCACTCCAAGTAAGTCCTAATAGTATATTTTAATGACGTACTTCAACTAACTATTTACACCATTTGGTCAATTGCATACAGGTTGCTAAAACTCTCACCTTTACAACCGCTCATGAATGCAAGGAACATCCCAGGCTATTTTTATGTAGGGAACAAGGAGTCAGAGAATTGGAATCTTACATGACTCCAACAGACTTTACACTAAAGAAACCGTACAAAAATCTGCACCAAATCATGCATGCTCTGGCCCATTCTAGTCTAGATGATAATGATGGCAAAGCGATGGTAGTGGTGTTGGAATCTCAGGGAGGATTAATTACTGATTTTTCGATGCTGAATTTGACGTAAGTACAGGTTTATAGCTAATAAAAACTTGCAGTACAGCAGTATACTGATGCTAAGGTTGGATTTTTTGCTTCAAGTTGGCCGTTGGAGAGTGAAAACCAAGGTGAAGTACGGATTCAAAATTTCAGGGCTAGCCATCACTGTTCACCTCTATGTGGTCTCCTTGGCCTCCATAAATGTGATGTACCATACGGAGAGCAGGGAAGTATTGATGAGATTTAGCTGCTGTGGTTTGTTTTAATGCTAAACTTCTACAGAGTGTAGAAAATGAAAAGAAATTGAAAGTCATATTTGACACTTTTTCATATACATGCAGTTGAGAGAAGTGGAGTGATTCTTGCTACATAACAAATGATTTGAGAAGCAAAACAAATGAAGGTAACAAATGATATCGGATGAAAAGAAATTGAGATAAAAAAGAACTAGCTGCAGATCAGAGCAACTGCAAAACTGGTCAAGCCAGGCGCGCACATCTATGCCTTGGTCTTTGCCTCCCTGACATCAGACTGGCACCATGATCCAGTTTTAACAAGACTGAGTACATGTCATTCTCCCTTTTCGAGAAGGTTCTGCATTGCACAAATAAAGAAGCAGTCATTCTTTTTCCAGCTCAGTCTAATGATCAATGTACATGAAATAAAGAAGCATTCATTTTTTTTCTATCTCAGTCTAAAGATCCACATACAAAAAATCATTACTATGGCTTCCACTTCTTCCAATATATCACTACAATCCAAGATCTTACGCTCACAAGCTGAGGTGAAATTATATTGCTCCTCTGTGTCCTTCTTCACTGCTGCTTTTGCAAGGCTTGAGGTGATCTGAGAAGAACACCCTAGGCGAGTATAATGAATTTTCTTACCATCTGGTCTTGGGATCTCCACTTCCTTCGATTGCATCGTTTGATGAAAGGTACTCTTAACACTCCATGCAATTTGCAAAGCATATTTCCGGCCCGTTTTTAAGGCAATTTGCCATTTGGGAAACAAAAACCAGCCTCCCTCTAGTTCAAATGCCCCACTCTCAGTAACTATTTCCCAACTGATAGAATCTATGGGATACCAAAAACAATACACCTTACCCTTGTCATTATCTGTATGAGGCTTATTATGAAAGTTCCCAAAGGTAAACACAAAGTTACCACAAAAATTGGTTGGTGCTGGAGGATTGTCCTTACTGGTGGCAGACATTGGTGGTGCATCCAACTCCCTGAGTAGCGATTGTGACTGAAGAAATGCCGCATCGGCAAAGGTTTCGAATCGAGATCCGACATTCAATCCAAAGTTAGGAAGTTGACTTAAAAAGAGGCGATACAGTGATAGCAAGGATCCAATAACGGGCCGATAAGGTGAGAACATGATATCACTCGCATACCCAGCCCTTTGGCCAAAACAGTACATATTACCCTGGATAAGCGCTCCATTGGTAGTTGGCCGAGTCTTCTTGGCTTCAGGCAAAGAATGATGTAGTGATTCATCTTGCAAATCAGATGAAGTAAGAGGTGTAAGAGGTGATGAATCAAGGGCATTATTATCCATGCTCGATATATCTTCCAAACCAGTATTCTTATTAATGCTAATCTGTCTATCAATTAATGACCGTTCATCAGTTGAAGTTGTTGTTTTAATTGATGTTTTAGTTGCTTGACATAAAGTTGCTTCAGTATTGGTAGTAAGTGGTTGGGGTTGGGCTTTGGGTTTAGGTGTGGTTGGTAGGCGTTGAAAAAGCTGGCTTGCCATCATGATAAAATCTACATCCTTTTGATGTTCATCAAAAGTTTCCTTCTTCATCTCTTCCAAGTCATCAAATTGAAAGGTACATATTAATTTCTTTGTAAGCATATCAATGAATTGGCCATGTCCATATTTGTAAACAGTGTAGAGGTTGGAGATAATCTCCATGGTACGCTCGTAATCTTCCACCGGTAGGACTGGATCGTTAAATCGTAAATTTTCCTTATTCAAGCCACCTCCAAGCTTTTTGGCATTTGCCGGTGACTGATCCGACTGTCGTTCTTTATTAGCTGTATCACTACGAATAACATGTCTCCTGCAGAAGAGATAGTCATGCAGATAAGGCATGATACTCAGTCCATAGCCTTGCGGAAGAACATGAATGAAGTAATGCTTACACAATTCCCTGGCGCCTGCTTTTTGGTGTTGCCACGTACTCAAGACCGGCGCAGTTGGCATTATGATCACCTTCAGCCCTATTGGTGTTATCATCACCTTCAGCTAAGTTGCGCAACCTGTTTTGGGCCCATAAACTATGGATACATACATTAGCATAGATCCATAGTTACTCCTGTGTAGTTGGTGACACACTTATGTTAAAGCTCTGGTACCTTGTTTGCGGCCCATTGCTGGAACTGAATATCTACAAGCTTCATGCAGCCAATATTCGGTTTTGGCGTAGCCATCCTTGGCCAGGTAGGTATGCGGAAAATGGATGAAAGACTTGAGTGCTATAAATGGCATAGGAAGCTGGAATGTGATCCATTTATGCTCAATTAGTTTAGCTGGAAACGTTACAAATGTACCGAGATTGTAATAACTTACGTCTTCTGTGCTATGTCCCTTCTGGCAATCTCGATTGATCCCTTCCAGGAGGTCTGAAAGCCACTTTACCCCAGGAATTCCATCTGGTTGCACATATCCACTGACAAATCATCCTTAGGGTTAGAAAAGAGCATGTGTAGATATCCTGCATATACAACAACCAAACACTGACCTCGGTTCCTCAATTACGCTTGAATACCTAGGCCTCTTTCTATGTAACCAATTGATATCCTTTGTAGGATGATTGAGAGCAACAATTGCTTCATCTTTGGCAACACTGAACGTAGGAGATATGAGCTGAGAGACAGAAGTGGTAAAAAGGAAGCAATATCTAGGTACTTACGTATCCAAAGACAATATCCCCTTTGGATTGTTCTTCATACTTGATCACTATGTGGTGGTCAGTCAACACAAATGCCATATTAGTTTTCTAAGGGTCATTACACACCCAAAATAGCAGCCAAATCACCCGACCTTACCAGATGGAGGGTTAGTAAAGTTACAGGTGATATACTTGCAAGGTCTACAAAGTCAATTGATGATATCAACCTGAACCCGCTAATAAACCTCCAGATGGTAGGCCAACTTCTTTGACTACTATTGGGTAAGTATGATCATGGAAGAACTGATAATTACCTCATACCACAAAATTCAACCTCGCCTAAGATATCAAGGTGTGAAGGTCAGAATTGATTGATTATCGATTTTGGTATTTTCAAGAAGGAAGAAGACAAGACTTACCAAGGTAAGTAGACAAGAGTGGAGTGGAAAGTTGTGAGTCTAGATCGCTTACCAATACAACCCAAATACAAAATTTTGTATACTTATTTTCCAAACACTACACAAAATATAATATTTTCTGGGCAGAAAATTAAATTATTGATACACAAAAATATTGAGAGGCCAGGAGAAGGGCAAAAAATAAATAAAAATATGCATCTTGTTCCCTGCGGTGAGAGCTTCACTCTCCATATTTTTCCATATTTTTACAGTCTGTATTGATAAGTGTACTAACAATAAACCTTCATAATCATCCAATTACAACCTGTAACAAGCACTGAAATTTGGCTCATTAGTGTTTAGAGAAACTTTTGATTTCTGAAAACACCTATAACTTTGTCGAATCTGCCTCAAAACACTCAATTTTAAGTGCATTAGAAAGCTGAACTCTTCACCTCGAACTTTCATAAGATCAAGAACTATGTAGCTAGTATGACAATCATTCTATGGATCTGTATGTACAAATGTATAAAAAAGATGATATCTTTTTTAGCAGACCAGCATGCTGTGTGGTCCTCTTATGAACTATGTGGAGGACAATTCCAGCTTACCAATGCACCCAAAATCGAGCGTTTTGGACCGGAATTGAAAAAGTTATGAGTATTTTCAGAAATCAAAAGTTTCTCTAAACACTAATGAGCCAAATTTCAGTGCTTGTTACAGGTTGTAATTGGATGATTGTGAAGGTTTATTGTTAGTACACTTATCAATATGGACTGTAAAAATACGGAAAAATATGGAGAGTGAAGCTCTCACCGCAGGGAACAAGATGCATATTTTTATTTATTTTTTGCCCTTCTCCTGGCCTCTCAATATTTTTGTGTATCAATAATTTAATTTTCTGCTCAGAAAATATTATATTTCTTGTAGTGAAATAAGATAGGTAAACAAAATTGGTCCAATTTTGGGTGTAAAGCGTTCATCCATTTCAATCTTATAACATCAATTTATTACACAATGATTAGCCATCCCTTGCCTAGTTATTACTAGGTGAGGTATGGTAGTATAGCGGGGTTTAGGCCTCCCGTATGGAGAGTTCTTCCGGGATAGTTACCTGGAGAACTCTCTCATTTGTGAGACCTGTTGCAGGAGGGCAAACAAGAGACTTCTGTGCGAGTCCTCTCAGATACAGGGGCTCACACAAGCCGCTTGTACCCTCCATGGTGTTACTTAACCTTCTACGCTTCAGCTGGGTGGGCGGGAGGACAAAAACTTTGTTAGTTCAAAACTGATGTCTATAAGTTGTACTCGTTAGGATTGTGAGGATGAGTATGAGGAGAATAATGATAATGTTAAGATGAGGACGAATCACGAGGGGACGGTGTGACTACCTTTGATTATACCACTTACACATGTGGTACACTCGGAGTTACGCTCGGACCTCCTCCTGACCTCTGGGTCGGATTCGATAAGATCTTCACATCTAGCATTTCACGTGGTACATTACCGCGACGTTACTCCTTCATGGACTCGTCTTGCATTTTGTGCCTCGAGCAAGAGGCAAAGAAACGATACGATAACAAATTTGATTAACTGATCTGAAATTTACTGAATCTGAATGTTAGAATACGTCAATTAGTAACAGTATGTATTCTGGAATAAGTATCTGAAAACAGCTTTTCTGATTGAGTACTTACTTATTCAAAGATGGTGAAAAACAATCGATACTTTGTTACTTTGATATCAATAGTCGTTTCAATCGATCCAAAGTCACCAAAGGCCAGTTATGATACAATACAAACGATATGTAAGGAGCTGATCTAAGGAGCTCTTCCGATTGTTCCAAAGTCACCCAAATCCCAGTCCTGATACAAATCAGTTGGAAAAGTTTGAGTTAGATGAAGATTGGAAATTGCAATCACTCAACCTGTTTAAAAGATACTAATTGAGATCGATCGATCGATCAATCACACTCAAGTTACTTTTAATGATTAGAAAGTATTTGTTCTGATTGAGAGTATGAAGTGAAGAAAGCTGTATTGTTTGAAGGAGAGTTGTTGATATATCAAAGATACGATGAGAATAAAGAGGAAGAATGAGATATCAATTATCAATTCAAATTTAAGGAAGTCTTTAAATATAAAAGAATAAATAGTACATACCAATCAAAAAAAAACTTGAAATGTTTTCTGATGATCTGATTTTAGGATACAATTACCATATCACAATCAAACACAAAGTAAGCTTAGTTGTTTTGATGGGTGATTGATTGAGTTACTAACTAAATGGTGATGACAGTTAGATATATCAACCTCATTTGCTTTTTTTGAAGAAAAGAGCAAGAAGTTCAAAACCCTGCGCTAAATTCGTTTGTTTATAGGTTGCTTGTTTGTTGGTTTGTTCGTTTTTTCGTCTGTTTGTTATGGTTTTCAACAAGAATTGATGAAATTCAGCTCGAGTTCGTAAGTCCGACAATACAGTTGGTAAATCACAGGAGATCACGAGGCAACACGTGATCCCAATAAAGCTTGTACATGTACGCACAACCTGGGGAAAATCTGAGTTTGGACCAATTCAAGATATTCTTGTTGAACTTGCTTTGGTATTTGTTAATGCAAGAGGCAAAGAAATGAAGGTTTTTTTAAACAAACGTGATATTCAGGTACACTCAAAAAAATAAAACACATCTGACTGAAAAAAGTAACACAAAAGCAAACAACTGTTGCAAGCAAAGGTTCTCAAATGCACACAATGAAAAAAACTTCACTGAACCTATTGGTCTTATAAGTTTTGAGACCACTGAGTATTATTGATTGAGTTGGATCTTCTACTGATCGGACTAAACTAATTTTTCATTTGTTAAACACTTAGGATATTGGACAGTATAAATGTATAAAAGACATTGACAAAAAGCCCTTTCTCCATCAGTTCTCGCATTCTTCCACACCATCATCATCACTTTCGTCTATAAATTTGTATTCACTTTTGTGCAAAGTTTCCAATTCTTCATCTTCAATTTCTTCAATTTCTTCATCGTCTTCGTCTTCATATTTGTGATTTTGAGAATTGTTCTCTGATTTTCAATCATCGAGGTTCAGGTCCTGCTCTTTCAAAATTTGATGCATTGCTTCGAGGAGATCCCACACAGAGTTGATATCCAGTGTGTCTACATTCCAACCTAGTTGAGATATCAAATTGGTGAACAGAGTACTGAATGGTTCGACTGTTACCACAGACAGTTCATCCCCGTCAGGATAGTACTTATCAAGCATTGCCTGTACAACATCGGCCGGTACAGGGGTAATGCCTTCTTCTCCATTGTAATCTTTGGGGACAAAATAGCATACATCGGCTGGTACACCAGTCGGAAGGGCAGAGTTACGGTTCTTGCGTGTCTGGTAAGAATTCTTTTCTTCAACATACTCGGCCATCATACGCTGGACTAGTGGGATGAATAAATGTAGAAAAAATGCCCTGTAGGAGAATTAAGGTTAACTGATAGTGGAGAGGGAGATACTCATATAGAAAGTGAAATGACTTACTCTTGAAGTGGATCACTTGGGTTGTAACGCCCTTCATCTACTGCCTTTTTGATATTCTTACGAATTGAGATGTTTTTTGCACGCATCAATTGTGACCAGAGTGATTTGATCTTTTGATTAAATGTTGATTTAGTAAAGATCTGTCTCTTTCTAGCTTCATCTGCATCATCTTGGTGGAAAACTCTAGCAAACGCCATTTGATGAGTGGCCATATTTAATGTCTCAGTTCCATGATCGGTAGATGTTTGTTTTGGAAAGCCTCCACATGCTGCAACAGTTTCAAGAAATTGAACCCCAATTCGTCGAGGATCGTTGTTGTTCTTACCAATCTTCAAGCTAAGCATTTGACGCGACCAGGTGTCAATGATGCCATACATGGTAATCCTGTAACGTTTAAGTTTGTCATGTCCATCGCTTGCCCATGTGTGATTTGGGCCACGCACATGGTAGACTCGTCGCTTCAATCAATGCCTTTTACGCAAAGCAACCCCATTGGCATCGACAACCGAAAGGAGTTTGGCCACAGCGTTTCGATTGAGCCGGACGGATTTGGCAGTTCCCATGATATGAGCCATACGATGTGATCCTGCATTTTCATCACCAGCTTGTTTCCTTTCAATCATCTTTCTTGCTGCTTCCTCAGCTGTAATAAGACCCAGCTCTATATCATCTTTACGCCAATGCAATCCTATTTGTTTTGATAATGATTTGAGCATCGTCATTGTAAATAAAGGAAACTTGTGACGGGTTTGTATAACTCAAACCACTTCTTTTTGTTGCCATCGTTTGGTATGATATTCCTTCATGAGAGTTGCACACTGATCTTTGTTGGCTTGACTGAGGCTAGGTTGAGCAGTACTCAGCTTAAGTCGCTGGAGATGTCTTTGGAGGCTACAAAGAGACAGATTTTTGTAAGTAGATTGCTGACAAAGGAGGTCTAGTAGTTGTTTCTGGGTGAGTTTTTGTTGACAGTGTTCAACCAAGAGTTCATCGAGTCCTGGGTCCAAGGGCATACTGATCATGAAGAATCTACTGGCGGTTGTAATGATCAAATCAGTTTGTAGCATTCATCAAGAGATGTGGAATGAGAACTTACTTGTATATATGCACGCAGTTGTGTGTAAGGAGGTTGGTGTTGAAGGGGGATGGTATACTGTACACTGATGAAAGTGTAATCTTAAGACTGGCGAAATTGATCTTGATGCCAATGAAAGGGCTCAGTGGGTGTTGATGATTGTTTGAGATGATTTTCGAAATGAGGTGTGTAGTTTTGTGTTATGTGTATATGTAAAGTGGCGGACACCCCACTGTAATAGACAATTGATGATTTGATTTTGGGAGTGGCGGACCCCCCTCGCTCAGGGCTTCCGTATTTGAAGCTTCACCAAACACTCTCATCATTGTTTGTACATCCAATGACTGATTCGCGCTCTTGCTTGTCACGACCATATCTACCGAGTTGTCCTTTTCAACATTCGAATGGTCAAGCTCCTCGTCTTCTATGTTGTCATTGTCAGATTCGGCTTGGTAAGCACCATTATTCAATTCTTGCTCGCCAACAATTGAAGGCTTGATCAATAAAGAGATCCTACGTGCCTTCAAATCAACCTTGACCAGAGCTGCTTGTAGCCTCTTACCTTCCTTGTATGTTGATTGGTAAAAGAGGTGGGTTAGTAGCATCAAGGCTACTATTACAATAATTGCGTATTTTCAAAGTTGGAGCCAAAGTGATTGGAAGTTTATCTGTTTTGAAGGGGTCTATAGGTGGTGAAGATCGGGAAATGAATTTGATTGATTGAGTGATGTAATAATGAGATGTTAAAAGGGCCAAGGATGTAACAGAAAAAAAGTCAATGATGTCATAGCTATTGAAAGAAAAGCTATTGGAAAAGATTACTGAACATAGAGAGTATAAAGCGATAAACTCATGATAGGTAAGATGATCAAAATCTAACGTATTTCAGTCCATTTCTTTGTATGAGGAATCGATTGATCAATTGATTTGTTGGGTGATGATGATGAATGAAAAAACTAAGTTGGTTTTCCTGGAACTTGAGTGATGGTTGAATGAGACCAAGACACAGTGGTTTGCGGCCCTGGCTTTCTTTTTGTTGATGATATTTCCCCAAAGGGGCGCAAAGCAAGTCAACTAAAACCAAATGAGGGCATCATTGTGGGATGACGCCCAAGACCGGAGCCCCCCAGGTCCAGCTCAGCGCTAGTGGTGCTCGGGTTTTGTCCGGTACCTTGGGTAATGCCCCAAAACATGGGGGGCAATAAATAGTGGGCTCCTATGTAAATATACGTACAGGTGACCTAGGCGGCAGATAACTTCCAAACACCACTCCTAACCTATATTCACCCGCGAAAAAACCAAAAGAAAATAGGAAATTTTCCCAAAAATTCTGGACCCAAAACTCTATGCGGGGCGGGCTTGGAACACGTACTCGGGTTTAACCACTGCATAACAACCAACCAGGAATGGACTGGATTCCAAGAGAACCTGGAATATGGTCAAAACACTGAGGACAGGCTGGATTTGGGAGCTGGTGTGTTTTGGATGAAGTTCATGGCAATGTTGGACAATGTCACTTGGAAGGGGCAATCAGGTTTATGTCTATGCTGGGTATGGTCAATAGAATTTCAAAAGCGGGTGTTGCCACTTGCCCATCTGTTACCCATAATGAACAAGGAATCCCTGCCACAATCTGCTGCCAACATCAACAAACACGTCTTGGCAAATTTACCAGGTGCAACTTCAAGCTGTGGGTTGCGCTGTGCAGTCAAAAATTTCACAGACCGGGGTTGTGGAAGAATGGGAAGTGCTGTTCAAATTACCATTGAACCAGCTCCGCAGTAACAACAATTCCCAAAAACAGCTACACCACAGGAGGGTTCTGTGTCTGCAGAGCGCCTGCTGCGAGGGCTGTCTGTAGCTGGGCCTCAGGGCGGCCTGAAATGGTCTTACCCCATCTCAAAATGGTCTGCAGAGAGCCCGACGTTTTTGAGAGCGCATTAGACCATTAGGGAACACCCTGGGGTCCAGCAACAGACGGCCTTCCCGGCAGGCGGGCTGCAGACACAGACCCCTCCCGCCGGTGTACGCAACTTATGCATGGCCAGCACATGAACACATGTTTGAAGTTGACCATCAACAATAAACAAATTGTGATGTTGTACCTTAAAATGTGTTCCTCCTCATGAAGTACGGGTGTCATATAAACATAGAAATCCAATTCAGTGTGTGTGGAATTGAGTATATCTACAAATAAACGTTTAAACGGTATGATTGATCTGCACTTTTGATGGAATGTGAATATGAGCCATTGAAATATGTAAATGGAAGGTGTATCAGTGCACCCAAAGGTGTGTGATTTGCTTTTTTTCCTCTCATGGTATTTTGTGACTAACTTCTCTGTTGGCAGCCACGTGGAAGCTGTTCCATTTTGACATGAGAGGCAGCTATCCCTGTGTTCATCGCTTGTTGTTACATTTAGAAGGCACCCCACAAATCTATTACGTCAATGGGGAACAGCTGATTGAGAGGTTTGACGATGGCAGAGCCGGTAGGACCACTCTAACTTAGTTTTTTCCGCCAGCACGGGAACCTTTTACCGTGACACCAGACGGTCCCGTGGTTCAAGATCTGTTTTATAGCAAGATGATTAAATACTTCTCTTGGAATGATGAAGGGCGTGTGTGGAAGGTCAGAAAGGGGCAATGTAGAAGACTCAGAAGAAACAAGTAAATCAAACAAAGCCTTTGCCAAATGGCTACTGACGGTAGGGAATGGTAGCCATCAGGAAGCTGGCTTTGGAACAGCTGACATCGGCAAATGTAGTATAGTCAGTATTACGTAGAACAATGGACTCCCCATTGGTCCAGCTCTAGCAATATACAGTCATCCCGCAATGTGAGCATAGCGTTTGCCGCAGAGAACTCCATCCTGACACGGTGAAATGCATACTTGCAAAGTAGGCACAAGAGCACAAAACAAATGATTTTATGTTACATGCTAGTATTTTGTTCATAACGGCATAATTTTGAATTGAACAGCATAGGCTGGGTGAGTATAGGGGGTGAGGGTATAGCGTAAGGTCTAGGGCCTGTATAGTATGTAGAAGACGGACAAAAAACAATGATATTCAAAGGAGAAGGGACAATTTAAATAAGTTCAACGAGTGGGTGATGTAGAAAGCATGTAGAAAACAAAAAAACAGTATACGTAAAACAAGCAACAGAAATCGACTAGATAAGGAGGAGTTGAGTGAAATAGATAGAAATTGGTTCAAGATTGAGAAGTTGAAGCTGAGTCTGAGGTCATAGCTGCAGGTCCAAAGCATTCCAAAAGATTGGTTTGTTTCAGTGGCGCAACATGTATGTGATTTACATCATCACTGATCTTGTACAAAGATCAAAGATGAGTTGCACAGCTTATCGTGCTATTGAGTTTGTTGAGCCGGCTGGCTGAGGCATAACTGATCTTTTCAATTGCTATTTAGTGTCCAAGGTTTGCGGTAGCCTTCTGGTTTGGGTTTGCTATCTGGATCTTCTTGGATTTCAATTGGATTTTCATTTGACTCTTGACAATTTCTTTGAGAGAAGGCATTGGGCCCTTGACTTCTGGAGTTTGTTGTTTGATCTCAGGGTTGAGAAGCTCTTGGATGCTGATATGGGAGCTGCCTCTGCTTTCCTCTGATTGTTCATAATTTCCTAGCACTGACAGTTCTTCTGTAGTTGCTCCAATTGTATGCTGAGGTTCAGGATCATCAGCTGAAACTTGTTCAAATCTATCAGACCACGACTTAGAAGTGGTGTTGAATGATAAGGCTGCATGATGGTGGTGTGTTTCCAGCAGTTCTTCATTGTCTTGGCCAAGGTTTTGTCCCAGGCTTGTGCAGCCATTTGCATGGCTTCAAGAAAATTTAATTTCTACATAGATTTTGATGTCCATGTGGATTTATTTTTGTATCTTCTGATTACACAATGTAGGTAAGCGCCTTGATAGTGAGCCTTGAAAGCAGTGATGATGTCTGCATCATGTGGCTTCAGGACACTAGTCATGTTGGAAAGAAAAAAGTGAACCTTGACGTTGGTGAGCTTGATCGTTATACACGCAACCACATGACCGGAGAAGTTGTCACGTTTTGGTCTGCCTTCCGGAATTGAGCATCAAGCTTGGTTAACCATTCACCAAAGATAATAGCTGTCATCCAAGCTTTGACATTAGCAATGTAGTCAAAACCATAATATGAGGCAGCATGTTGGCCAGATGGCTTGGGATTCTTAGAGACACCAATGACCAGGGGTTCAAGCTTGTCACTGCCATTGGCGTTGCAGCCAGAATGATAAGCTACTTGGACTTTGTTACCCTTCAGTCCAGAAGTCTTTATGTTTGCAAGGGTACAATAAGGTGGCATTCTAGAAAAAAAAGAAATGAGAGCTGATCATTTACAGAGTAAAGGAACTTCAACACTCACTTGTACATCAAGCCTACTTCATCTACACTATATATGTCACAAGGCACCTAATCCTTTGTGATTTCGATGAAGAACTTGCAAGCTTCTTCAGCGCTAATCATAGGATCAACGACCCAAGCTTTGCCAGAAATGAGTCAGCCTCGGTTGTTGTATTGCTTTTTGAATTTGCCAATCCACCCGCCAGGGAACTTCAGCTCAACTCCAGGGAGAGGGGCTAGAAATATTGCTTTCTTGCCAAGGACTTACTTGCTGATAACGAGCTTATGTGATACTGCTTCAATGAAGCAGTGGAATAGAGCTTTCTCCAGCTTAGGGTACATTGCCCTCCTTTGGCGCTTGACAGCATGGCCGCTGTGCAGAGTCCTTGCCTCCATCTTTTGATGTTGAGCAAGCCAGTGACTAGTGAACATTGGGTGATTTTAAATTTTGTCAAAGTTTCATTCTGAGTAGCTTTGTGCTTGTGATTCCATCCAACAACTTTGAGCCTGAACTTGAGATTGCGCACAGTACAAGATGCCTTGAACTTAGGAGCTTGGGGGGGAAGTAATGTCGTTTTTTGTCTTTGAATGAGGCAAGGGAGGGAGTATTGTTGCTGGATGAATCAGAATCACTTGAGATATCTACTGGCCAAGAATGTGGGCTGACCGATTGGATTTGTCGCTGGGGCGCAGTGGGCTTAAGAGCAGTTGCAGGGGTAGTTTTCTTGCCTGATCCTAGAAATTGTGCTGACCTATCTGGAACCTTGGAACCATTCTCGAAAGCAATATCGTTTCAACGGAAGAGGTCATCAACAACCATAAGGAATCATGCTCACCTTTCAGCTTTGAGCAAACATGGTTGAGTTTGACCACAATTATCATCTATGATTCCTCTTGCTTTTCCTTTTGCTAGGTATTCAATAACGAACTGAATTCTGTGTATCCCTTTTCAGAGATACTTTGCTCCACATTCAACACCAAAAACATTGTCAAGCTTTGTGACCAATTCCATTCCAACTTCTTCAGGATGAACACCCAAAATAATGGTGCCTCACAGAATGTGACATAAATGTAATCATCTCTTGCGGCAGGCTGAATTTTTGGGCAGTGTTGAGCAAGCAGCATTCACCGGGTCTGAATTCTATGCTCACAAAGTGTTAGCAAAGCTTTTGACAAGCTTGTTGCTTGATTGATGACATATTGGTGGGGGGCTGCGCAAATGATTACACACACAGCTCAAGCCAATTACCACAGTGTTCATGTGTTTCCTAAGGGCTGTTATGACATTGCACATTACTTACATGCATAACAAAGAGCCTTTGTCAGGTCAAATTTCCCACCTTCCCTTCAGACACGCTTTTTGCAAGAAGTGTTCTTGCATGTGCGTGTTTACAAAGCTCTGCATTAATCAAAGGAGCTGCTACAATGGAATCAAATGGTGAGTTGGTGGTATTCACTTCTGATTGGATGCACCAACAACAAGACACCCTATCCAACGCCTAACCACCAGCAAAATCTTTTGCGAATTTTAGTGCGCTGCACTGCGCAGCAGCGCACTCGCAGTGGCCAAATTCTTCATTGCGCGCAACCACAACGCAATGGTTTTCTGCAGTGATGTAATTGAGGATATTTGCACTGGAATGGCTGGAATTCAGGGTATTGCGCCTTGTATTGCGGTGGAGTGATCAAGGGATGAGGGGAGAGGGTGCAGGTTAAGAATGGAAAGGAAGAAACAAGAATCAACATCCTTTTTAGACATGATTTGTACTGGCTCTAGCACGTACCTATTTAGACCCTCCACTATATACTGAACTACCCCTTCAATCACGCAATCCACATACCTTCTGTCACAAAGACCATCAACAATGGACCTTGATATGGTGCATTTGACTGGACAACACCAGCTCAAAGCGGACCAAAGATACACACTGCATCAGCAAGGGGCAAAGATGGAAACAAACTCAGTATTTTTCCTCCCACATTCCCATGAAATTTTTTTCTTGCTTCAAAAGAAGAATCATAAATATTTACTTTTTGTTTTCGTTGTCATTCCCTCCCCAGCTAGCTTTTCATTCTCAGGTCTGTTCATCTTTTTTGGTCATCACTTCTCGTTATAAACCGGGTGTGGCTGCTGCTGCAAACCCCAAGGCAGCCAATCAAGCCCGCACTGAAGCTGCCAAGAAGGCAGCACAAGCAGCCTCCCGATTGTCCTCGTCATTGCTCCACGCTCCTTCACCTTCTGAAAGCCGCAGCCTTTGTCCACATAGCCCCCAATCAACCCGAACAGATCCTGGTTTTGTTGCCCAGCCACGAGATTCACGTCTTGCAGCTGACAACCCAACAAGTGACAACAGAGAAGGAGATGAATCATCCTCTCAATAATCATCATTGGCCGAGTCCACAGAAGAGCAATCTGGGAGAAAGGGAAAGAAGAAAAGACGAAAGCTTTCGAAAAGCAAGAAGGGAAAGGGTTGAGCAAAAAGCAAAACAAAGGATGTGAAGATTGTCTCGCTCACCTTTTAGTCATATTGAGTGTCTCTTTGTCATGTATTCAGCGTTCTCAAGTCCCAAAGGCACTTGTCAAAATGGTTGAAAATGATTCCGATTATGAGATGATTCCAAACCCAAACCCGAAAAAACCTGGAAGAGCGAAGCAAACAGCTGGAGATACTGACGAGCTATTCAATTACTATGATAAACCTGAATGGGATGAAGAGAACGTAAGTCAGTTTCTAAAAGTCCTTTGAATCACCTATCACTCACTTTTCTTTTGATTTTTGATCTGTCTCTCGGACTCTTCATCTCTCTTCATCTCTGTTTCTTCCTCTCTCTTTATTGTACACAGCCTGAAGACACCAAACCGGAGTCATTCCCTTGTAAATGGTGTGGTAAGTCTTATCAAGACGGAGCGACCAATCACTTTAACCTCAAAGGTCACCGGGATGGTGCAATCGGTCGTAAACCCTGCCGTTCCCGAGACAAAGCCATCGCAGCTGGTGTCAAACTACTTCCAACCCATCAAGAAGAAGTTGAAGCAGCAAATAAAGCCAAAGCAGCCAAAGGACCCAAGACATTGCTCCTTGACATGTTTTTGGAGATATCAAAGTTCACAGTACGGTTGCTGAACTGCATATTTGTCCTGTGGCTAGTCAGACAAGCACTACATTGGAATCAAATGGCTGATCCCTTGCTGATTGCGGCCGTTCAATTTGCTAATCCATCTGCTGTTTTGTACACACCAGCTTGGGCTGCAAGAGAAGCAATGAAGCTTTACAAAGGTATGCACAATGATGTGATACAAAGATTACAGGTGAGCTTTCTCTTTTGTCTCCGTAGTAATTGATAATCTTCTTCTGATATGCACATTTATTATAGAATCTGCCTGGAAAATTTTGCTTGAGCCATGACGTCTGGACAACCAAGCGGGGCCGACAAGCCTTCATTGGGGTATCAGTTTTGTACATCAACAAGCACTGGAAATTCCATGTTCACCATCTCACCCACAAGCTAGTTGCCTGGAACCATTATGGAGCTCTCCTTGCTCGGCCAGTTGGATGTTTTCTCATTAGGCTTAACCTTCACAAGAAGATATGTATTTCTATCATTGATATTTTTGATTGTTTCCAATACTAATCTTTTGTTTTGTTGTTTTGTTTGATTTTTGAATATCTACATGGTAGCTCAAACCACAGACTCTGGGGGCACCAACAATCTCACGGCAAAAGAACTGGAGGACATGTTTTGATCAGCTGAAGACCCAGTCTATTGGGATTCAAGCTGACATCAAATTCGAAGCTATGCTCACAAGCTGGCATTGACTGTGAAGGCTGGTCTTGCGAGTCTTCAGGTTAAGTCAGGAGTGTGTAAACCAACTGCGCCCAAAGGACGAAAGCTTCCCTTACTTTTGCCCGATCTTCCTAAAAACCACAAGCCGCTTCCAACGATCATTCTCAATTAAGGTGACAACTTAATCGGAGATTGTGATGAAGACATTGAAAATCCACCCTATGAAGGAGATAGCAGCCTTAAACAGTGCATGGAAGACGATGAATCTGAGGTTGATGGCAAAGAAGATGACAATGCCGATGAAATCAAAGCCTCAGAGATTGTTTCAGGTGATTCATTTTCAAGAGCAATTCACAAGGTCGGTTTTCCTAAACAATGATTTCTCTTTCCATTCCCCATACTCAAGCAACTTCTCCAGCTTACAAGTTTCTCTTGAACAGTGCTCAAAGGTTAATAAAACAATCTCAAGGAATGGACCATTAATGCAACTTTTTCATGTGATTGCCAAAGAAGAAGGCTACACAGGACCAGGCTTGATTGCAGCACACGGTCAGCGCTGGAACATATTCTTGGACATGTTGGAACGATTGCTGAAGGCTAAAAAGGTACTTGAACCCTGTTGTAATATTGGAAACTGCAATAAACACCAACGGTCTTTGTTCAAGATTGTCAATCGGATGTTAAACAAAGATGAGGACAACAGCTTTGATGGCGTATTCGTTTCACCAGAGCATTGGAAGATGATCAAGGCTCTTACCAATGTGCTACACGTGGGTAGAGGTTTTTTTCCTTTCAACATTGGGTATTTCCTTACTAATAGTTTATTCAATCGATTCAGATCTTCTATACCTCAACCAAGTGCATGGAAGGTGATGCTCCCAACGCAGCATTGGTCTTGTTCCAGTACACGACAATTGTCGGTGCCCTCAAAGCCATCAGATCCAACACTCCGTACGCTCGGCTAGCCAGCATGATCCGCATTATGATTGTTTGACTTGAAGATTATCAAGAAGAAGCTCTCCATTGTCATGCGATCATCATGGCAACTATGTTGAATCCAAAACTTCGAGGCAAATTTTTTGAAAAACTTTTTCCTGAATGGAGCGAGTCAGCACACAATGTCTTGAAAGAAGTATATGATAATTTACTTCAAGTTCATCCCCCCACCGCATCCCCGACTCCAAAGGTTGCTTAACAATCTGAGCTCACCGCTCATAACATATTCAAGGAGTGCAGCATTTTTGCTTCACAAACTGAGGCCGAAGAACCTGGTGATGCTGAAATTCACATGTGCGACGACAATCAAGACATATTGGATTGGTGGGCAGTGAGTTGAATCGATCTCTTTCTCTTCATTATTTTCCCCTTATCCTGACTTTTTTTTTTTGCTTCGTCAGTGTCATGAGCGTCATTCTCCAACCTTGGCTTCACTTGCACGTGACTACCTTTGTTGTGTAGGTACGTCATGTGTCTGTGAGCGCACATTCAGTGCTGCTGCAGATTTGATCACGGCTGATTGGGGTGGTTTGGCTTTGCACACAATCAAGCGCGCTGTGGGATATTGTGAGTGGCTTAAAAAGCACTTCGTGCCCCCAGGAGATCATGGAGAAGCCTTGCGTATTGCAGAGAAAATAATGGGTAGGCAGAAGAAGAGTAAGAAGAGCTTTTAGTTATCGGGCAAGAAAGTAATCATTCATTACATCAAAATATCAAGGTTCAGCAGAAATTCAATGTGTCTCAATCATGTTGTTTCCCTCTTTGTACCCACCTTTCCTTAACTCTGAAGTTCCACCCTTTCTTAGTAGTATGAAACCAAAGGCGTCTGCCAGCTTTGTGAGAGCAATTTTCGCAACTTCTTTGGGTTGCGAGGAAAAAATTGTGTTGCGGTAAAATTGAGATCACCGCAACAAAATACAAACTTTCTGGAGTTCATTGCGCTCTCAGCGAAGCGCAATAGAACCATGCAGGGAGTTTTTTTGGGCGCAGCGCAATTTTTTGCTTTTTGCACTGCATTGCATTGTGGTTAGGCATTGCCCTATCCCTCTAGTCCAACCCTTGTTGGGATTTCAAGACTGCCCCAAGATCATCCATCTGTCATATTTGATGATTCCCGAATATTTCACTCAAATATAGAGTCCGAGGCTTTACTTGACACCTACAACAAACTCCCTCCGCGACAGAAGGCAAGTGGTCCTTCAACTTGAGCTAGTTTTTGTATCCTGGTTGGGGTTTCTCCAATGACCTCTCTAATGACCTCTCTTGTATTTTTTTCCGTCCCTTTGTTTTTTGTGAAAGGGATCAAACACAAATAGGGAAGTTGTACTTTTCAAACTTGAGTTTAGGGGCATGTTTGGTATGACTTACAAAAGTTTGTACCTTTTGAAAGCTACAAACTTTCTGACCCCGGAAAGTCGATTTTTGTTTCAAGATGACTTTTATCAAAAAGTCAACTTAAAAGTACAAAAAAGCCATAATTTGTTTGGCAGTGTATCAACTTCCTACACATCGACTTAAGTTTTCTCAATCATTGCACTCAACTCAAATGAAAAACGGACAGACCAATTGCAAACACAATGAACTTATGATTGAATTCAAAACAACAACCATATGAGAAAAACTCCTTCGAATGAGGAACATTTGGGACATGACAATAAAAAGTTGACAAAACAACAAGAGTATGATCAATCAATGATTGATTTTTTGATAAGCTTTTGAAGAATGAGAACGCGTACAAATTGAGGAACAACTCAAGAACAGTAAACAGAGATTGACTTCAGTTGACATCATAAAATTCAATCAATGATTGAGTATGAGCTTGTGATGAAACACACAAGAGTGGTTTTGGAAGATGTTGACGTGAAACGAAGGGAGGACAGGGGGTATCAAAAAGGGAACTTGTTGTTATCAAAACAAAAGGAAGTCAAATGAAATCAGTTAGAATAAGCTACTTATTGAGAAAATAAGGAGCTCCTTGGGTCTTTATTTTAAGTGACAAAATACACTACTTATTGGTAACATAAGTAGCTTTGAGAAGCTCTCAAAATTCCGTGCCAAACAGCCTTTTCAGAATCTGACTTTTGAAAGTCAAATTACAACGTGAGTAGCTTGAATTAAGCCACACCAAACGTGCCCCAAGGCTTTTCCAATTATTTGTCTCATGTTTTTTCTTTCTGGCCCTTTGTATTTATTAAAAGGAATTGATGATAATATTGCAAGGGTGATTCAATTCAATTGAAGGGCTCGGTAGAGTCGAGCAGAGCTGAGCAGCAATGTGAGAAATGCAATTGAGGAGCAAAGTTTATTTGTTGCACTTAGTTCAAAATCCATAAGTACATTTGAGTCCTCATCTCCAGCAGATAGGACATCTTGGTAACTTGTTTGGAGGATTTTTTCTCTAACATGTTGTGAGCATAGAATTCAGGCCCGGTGATTGCTTTCAGTCATAAGGTCTTGAAGGGATGAATCTGGCATGATGTTTATACAATCAATTACGGAGACAATGTTTTAAAAGATGTAGAGAAGAACAAATATCTTTTCCAGATCAGGGATGAAAAAATCTGAATGTAGCTGAAATCTCATACAAAATTGTCTTTGGAATGTTTGCGACTATTTGAATAAAATTGAATGCCTTCAAAGGTTCAAATGGGACAAAGAAAAATAACCTGTATCACATATAAAAGAAAAGAACACAACAATCATTTGATATTTCTCACGCTACTTGACTCTTTTACAAAATTAGACAGCTTGCATACTGTGATTGTATGTACTTATTAGAACAATGTCAGCACATGCACCCTTAATATAGTGCCAGATGCTTACATGCACACTTTTTGACTTGCTTTGTGAGCATCAAACATGTTTTTTGGCAGATCACCGTATCTAATACTCATTATGCATCAAGGATTTTTTTGCCGCGCTCTGCGTTCACAAGAAATCAATGCAAAATTTCCAATCCTTATAGCATGATATGCATACATACTACTTGCATGCATTGAGGGATGACTCTAATTGATAAGATCAATGGATTGGTTTTCTTTGGCAAGATTTTATGTGGAATGTTGAACATGGTAGCTGTCAACAAGGCATGTTTAAGCATGGTCAAAGGAGAGGAGTTGGTTTCATCATCAATTGACATCACGGATGAAGACTACAATGAACCGGTATCAACCAAGATCCTGCATTCCTGCAACTTCCTGTCTTTCCCTCGGCAGGTACCCACACTGTAGCAAGGTATGCCCATCATTTTGCTCAGAAATCTGAACTTGGCTGTGGGTTTGTGTGACGATACAGTGATGATTCCTCAGATTAAGCTTTTGCAAGAGGGTAATGAAATGTTCTTGCTTCAAGTTCACCAACATCAATTTCCAATAGAAATAGTTTACTGTATGGCTATAAACAAGTCACAGGGGCAATCTCTCAATAAAGTAATAGTGTTGTTACCCAATCCAGTATTCTCACATGGTCAGCTCTACGTAGCATTGAGTAGATTCATGTCGGCTGTAGAGGTGCCAATAAGCACACTTGATACATTTGGAACAACCAGGACTGTCAGTGTTGTGCATCAAGCATCTATTAATGAATGATGTGGTGATTACAATTACATATATATGTGTTTAATAATTTTATATGTTGTGATGTTTGTTTTAAATGATTTGGTTTGCGGTGTGAGATGCTCAAAACAAATGTGCCATCAAGGGATATTGTGACCAAAAGGCATTTGAGCTCCCATGGGGATTGTTTGATGTCACTTGCGCCAAGCAACTGATTGAAATTATCTCTGCAATGTTTAAATATCACTGTGCTATGATTGTTTTTCTGTAATTGATGTACTAAACCTATAGCAGAACTGAGGCATGGAAAGTGAGTAAATTGAAATGGAGCATGTGGAAGCTACATTGCCAAAAGGCGGCTGGCCGTCCAGGGTCTAGTCTAGATCTAATTGCGAAGTTGAAACAGAGACAGTAGGAGACAAAAATTGGGAATTCTCATTGAAAACGGAATGTGGTGGCTTGAACAGCCCTTGATAGTTTGCCTGGTCTATCTCAAACTCTTCCATCTTCAAAGACTCAATAGAAGGAGATAATAAATTGGAAACAATATTCTCTAGAAGGGGACCAGTGAAAGGAGTATCAGTAAAGAATACTGACGGATGATGGTGAAAAGCAGAACTAGGGGGGATGGGATGCTTACTGATCTTGTTAGCTCTGCTCCCCTTTTCCCTTTGGGTTTGGGTCCAAATTGTCTTGCTTCATCCTCTTCACCAATAAGATCATGTCCAGTAAGTTGGATGTGTTACCCACAAAGGAATCAATCTTTTTATTATGTTTTCAAAGATTTGTCTGATCTTGCAACGTACACTCATTGAACGGCTCATTCTTGATCAGACTGCACTACGCCACACCTTGATCAACTGGATTCTGTGTGGCACCAAAAAACTTGGACCACAGCCCCAGCAAGTGGAATTCTTGCATGATATATGTTGTACAGTATGGCGCCAGTTGTAGTTGGATCCAAAAAAAACTGACATACCTTTGTAGCCTAAAATGTTTGCAGAGGAACGGGCGCAAGGTGGGCTGAAATCTGGGACTAGTGTCTTTCATGTGTACGTCCATGTTTGGACATGTCAACTGCACTGGCTGGAATCCCAGGCTCAACCTTTGGGGCCTATCTGGTGGTGAAGGATGCAACAGGAACTGGTCAGATCTGAATCCACTTGTTGCATCTCTAAGATATCACAACACCAGGTGAATGCCATCAGCATTGAGGCCAATCATTGCAATACCTTTCAAAAAGATCAATCTGGTTATTTGTAGTGCCATATAAGTTATTAATTGACTTTGAGAGCGATGAAGATTGACTAGATTCACTCTTGCAAAATTATGTTCAATTAATTTCACAAAAACCAAAGGGCGAGAAAAGATTAAAAAAGATGAGACACTCATTGGGAAAACCCAGCCAGGATACAAAAACTAACCTAAGTTGATGGAGCAAAGGGGAAATAAATTGTAGACATTACATGGTCACCTGATCATTTTGTGTTCATGTCAGTAATTTCTCTTTTTGTCAACTCTCCCCTGGAATCAATCAATTGTGGCAGTGGCCGTGGCACTGATCAATTAACTTGAACTTGAAGACCAAATCTAACTTGAACACAAGCAAAACCATCAAGACCAATCAAGAACATCATCAACTATCTACTCTAGATCAAATACTCATTCAATCTGCAAAACAACTTAAAAAGTCATGACATCCTATCATCTTCTAAATCCACTTCTTATTTTTCAAAATTGACTTCATTACCTTTATCAAAACCAAACTCAAACCCAACAGAACTTCAATTTACTGCCAACAATTTAGATTCAGACTTTTACTTGATCATTTAAGTCCAATCAAAGATGCACTTAATCTGCCTCAACTTGTCTCAACTTGTGTTAATGCGTGTTTATGTAATGAAGCAATTGCACTGGCTCTGAGAGTTTGTGAATCAGATATCAACATGTCCCTTCGGAATTCTCATCTATCACATGGTGTTTTACGTCAAATCGAATGAAAAATTGCTTTAGAAGCTTTACAAGATAATCTGATCCATATTCTAAAAGATCAAGCCTTGAAGTTTCTTTCAGCAGTTTGAACCATTGGTGTCCTTTGAAATGTCAAATTTCTTCAATCAATTGATTTATCTTCTATCAAATCTCATACCTAACCTGCATTAAGGATCACTTTATTAACATCTTGATGGTCTTGTTTATCCAATGCACTTCAACAAGTTCAACACTTAACTAATTTTTCACCTTCAGTAGTATCTTCAACTTCTAATCCATTTCATCTAGATCGATTATCATATGCTTCACTTCAATATAATGAAGATTGTTTAGAATGTCTGCGTAAACAGCGTGTGGATTGGTTTGTTTCCATTGTAGTGGGTTCTTAGAGTGATGCTGAGCATTGAGAGCACACGCAAACAAGTACACTTCCTGCAAAGTGTGTAACGTTTCTCAAGAGACGGTAGGAGTCCTGAGCTGACAAAGGCTCTTTGTCTATGCCTGTTAAGTTTTGAGTAATGCCATAAACAGCACTCAGCATTTTGTACATTAATAGATGAGCACTCTGCCGATGAGCTTGCGCTGTGCATGCCAAAGCTGCATGCCGCGCAGCCCAGCACCAATCTGTCATCAATCAAGGGACAAGCTTTTTCAAAGCTTTGCTAACACGTCATGAGTATAGGATTCAGACCCAGTGTTATGGCTCTTCCCACTAGTGTTGCTGATATTGAATAGAAGATTGAGGCGATCATAGCGCACTCTGGCAGGGGCTGAGTTTCAAGAGCTGGCACGTGCTACTGGTAAGTTTGTTTCACGTAGAATCCTAACTTGGTTGAATTTAACCAAGTGTTTATCCTTCTTTTCATGAAAGACAAACAAACAATGCAGCTCTGGCCATAACTACTACATGCGCTAAGCTTTCTCAAGTGGGGCTGATTGAAGCCACACTATGTTGCCATCCAAACACAGGTCAGTCAGCAATTCATTGGACATTTAAACAAGGGGTGTGTACATTTGAAGTTGTTACAACCACAGGGACATGGCACAAGCAATACATGGCACGTGTACACAGGGACCAGGATAGGACAGTCTGAACGAAGTACAAGACTTACAAGTGGCATTTGAACAAACACCACACTAAGTTTCCCAGGGAAAGACATGTGCAACTTCCTGATTTTACACCGGCAATGCAGATGTCATTGGATGATCCATTCTGCAATTGTGGTGAGGCACAACAAGATGGGCATGCTGACCTTGTCAAAGCGTTCATAGATGCATTCTTACTACAAAGAAGTGAAGAACTAGATGCATACCACAATAACTGAGACAGATGCTCCAATGGGTCACCCAGTACCATGGCAGGATCATGGATATTCAAAACAAAATTGCTGCTGGTAGGTTCATTTTCATGTGATTGGTTGTTTTTATAGCTCACTAAGCTGATGAAACTTCAGCTGAGGATTCATACAAGGTCCATGAATTGCTCAATTTATAGCATTATATCACATGGGTGTTGTAAGCCATGGAAAAGTTGGACCCCCAATCAAAGCATCAGCTTTGGGATACCCGGGTGTACCTTGATGAATGCTATGAACTTGGTATGGCTTTGGAGATCAGTTGGGAGAAAGTGACTGCCTGGTCAGAGGAGGAGTGGAGGTTATTATTTGGAGACCCAGTGATACAAGCTGAGGAGCCAGAGTTATATGAGGCAGGCAAGGACCAAGTATATGACAAGGTGTATGACATGAATGGGGAAGTGCAAGTACTACATTGGTGAATATAAAAAATAGGTGTCATAATGATGAAATAAATATCTTTGGTACAAATCTTTGAGGAAATAATAAATTTCTTTGTCCCAAATGCTGACCACACTGCTTCATTTGAGCATGCACCTGCTACTATTTGAGTGGCAAGGACTGAAAGAGCAATGAAACATCAGGTATCTCAAGTGTCCCATTTGAAATACCTGATGCACCCAAAAACCCATCTTCACCAATGGCTATTTTCTCGTGATCAAATACCGCCACCAGCCGTCAAGATCAAGAGACTGATGATTCCAACCAGATTGGTGAAACATAGCTTCCATTGAATATGTTTCATCCAGAAAAAGTGCTTGCATTGGGCTATGTTGTATGATGTAACAATACAGATTGGCTTTGGAACCTATCTAAATGAGAAACATGTTGTGATAATGTGTATTGTTGTGAAGAAGTGAGAGGTTACAACATTGTTAAGATTACGTAGATTAGTCAGCCATCACATGATGCCTTGTGATTTTAAGTAGGGACTTTGAGGTGAGTAACAAGCCACATCATTGTAAGGTGACATGATGCAAATCCGTTATCCCATGGTCCACAATTGGATGATCAGCAAAATCCCTGTGTGACTGACTGTGAGTCACTGGGACTTGCTTGATTTGACTTTGCAGTGATCAGAGTAGAGTAACCCACAACCAATCTGAAGCAACACGGATGGACACATGGATGGATGAGCATGCCCATTCTGTAGCTTGGACATCTAGTGAGTTGTTTAGTATCTTTGGAATCTAACACCACACTCTAACTATGTACCCTGTTATAAAGAAAACCGTGCATCATATATGGTGATTGCTTGTGTCCAGATGTCAGAGTCAAGAAAGTCTGTGAGATACCTACATATGGATGAAATCAAATAGGAGATTGAGTAAGTAGATACTTTGATACAATGAGAACTGTGACAAAGAAATTGTCTTCTCTTTGTCCCACGCAAGTGGGATACTGTGCAAGTCACCCACAGAAAACAGAAGATTTGATGCATGTTAGTTCAAAATTTATACGGTTGAGTTTGCATAAGGTTGCAAGAATTGAGGATGAATAATTTCATTCATGTTCCGATTTGTGGAGAACCAAGCATTGCTTGGCTTAATCAGACTACATGATAAAGAAATGCATGTATTTATGGAAGCCCTGAGCAAGGGGGGTACGCCATGTCTAAAGTCAAAACACCAATTGTAATTGACAGTGGGGTGTCCGCCACTTTACATATACACATAATACAACAAGGTACTGGCGGCCAGCCACCCTCTGAAATTGAGTGGCCTGCCACCCTCTAGCATTTGACCGGGACGGTATTTGGCTGGCAATAGGCCGTCACCTCTGCATCTCTTGGTCCTTAAGGTGAACCTGTTTGAGCTTGGGATGTCCTCTAGTGTACCTCTTTTGACGGCGCGGACGCGCCCGCACAAGTTCAGCTTACCTGTGCAAGTCCTGACTGCAGTCCACGCAATGCACATACGCACATACAACTGTGTCAGCGATTAGTTACCTTGCCTAGCCGCACTGCTACCCATTTGGAATGCACATGCCAGGCACTCAACATTTCCTACTGTCTGCCTCGAGTGAGCAACACACCAGTTTTACTGGCTGGCAGGACATTTCCTGAGCCAAGCCATCAGTCACCGCAATGTCCCAATAGTTCCTTCAACTCAGTATAAAGCAGATGCCTTTGTCAGCCTCCTGATCATACGGTCTGACACATTCCTGCCACTTATGCCTAAAAGTTCGGTGCTTTTTTGACCGCTTAGCGCTTGGCTTATCTCACACTGCAAGCGAGTGTTTCCGCATGCTCAACAGATAACATTCAACACGTCAGCAAATGGGTTCCCTGTGACTGAACTGCAATGCCATGACTGCCCTCACTGCCATCATGTTCCCGCTCCTGCTACCGCTCCTGTCATTGCACAGCAATCAAATACTTGGAACCCAATAGCTGGGAGCTCAACTCAAGTTATACACACCCTTGCCTTCTTGTACACACATTTTGAATCAAGCTTTCAACACTGGAGCGCAATCATGGTTCCATGCTTCACCTGGTTTCATTGCCTACAGATTCCACCAGCACATTTGTAGCTTTATCATCACAATGTGCCAAATGGATTATACATTTTTTATTTCCACCTACCATAGTCACAGCACTGCCAGTGCCAGTCAATCTAATCACATTTTCTACTGCTATCTGACCTGCTACACTTTCCCCCACTTTGGCACATAGTGAAAATGGTGCACAATTGATAGCAAATGAAAATGGTGCACAATTGATAGCAAAGATTGCATACATGTGAAGCAGGAAGCTTTAGAACATAATTAGCAAACAGAGAAGTTGGATAGAGGTGAGTCAACATACTATTGACCTGCTCCCCACAAAGCCTGAAGCAGACATGATGTGTGATTGCTTAAGTGGTATGCTCAAGTAGACACTATGGTACAGGCAGGTCAATGGTAACGACTTTACTGATGGTGATCAGTGCTCCACCACCCTCAAGTAATACTATTAAATACAGTTTTCCAGCTGAACATTAGCACCTGAAAATCCTAATCATGTACCAGGCTGGTTTTCATCCACAAGACTCCTTGGTCCCTCTTATTGCAGCAAAACACTTTCTTGATTTGTCTTAATTCAAGCTCTTCATGAGTTTTGCAAGTGGACCACACAGCAAGATTATATATGGTACAACACTTATCTGTCAAATTAACAGATAGGTATCTGTGCACCATGCTGACCAGACATACTTACCCTCAAACACGATTCATACCATACCAGTGTATATTTGTTGTTTGAAAGTATGACCCCTTTCCCAAATATCCAGATCAAACCTCTTCATCTGTATCAGACAGTGAGAGTGGGAATTTGGCTGACTTGAGTGGTAATCTTTCTGATTACATCACTCCATCCCAACTGTTGCATGTGAAATGCACGCCCTGTGGCAGTGGGGTTGCGCAACAGCGGGTGAGAGCTATGGCCCTGGGTGCTCAAAAGTTTTTCAAATGGATATGAAGGAATTGTAAGGGGTTTTTGAAATGACTCCTTTGGCTCACATCCCTTTGGCTATGTGTCAAGGAGTTTTCAGAAGAAATGAAGATGGGTTAGATTGGATAAAGCTTCACTTGGATTTAATGCATTTGATTCATGAGGTCCATTGCTTTCAAGACCAAATCAAGTTTCTCTTTTGACTTCTTGAGATCCAGTTGTTTACTTTCTGTATTCGTTACAAACCCTTTTTTAGCTTGCTCCTACTTCAGCTTCACTTAAATTTATTATTGGGAGAATTTTGGCTATCACTTATTTATTGTTAAGGTTTTGGTATTGGCAATTTTGTGAACTCCAAACCAGGTAGTTTTCAAGTTCTATCACCTCTGACAGGATCACTTCCATGACAGAAAACCAAATAGACCAGAAGCAAATCAGTTTCTAATCAATGGTGATAAACAAAAAATTGATTCCTTTGAAGATAGGTACAGAATTAAGTCAATGGATAAGTTACATTGTACTTTCAATTGGTGATTTGGAGGTTTTTCCTATTTTAATGTATCAATTATTCCGATGAATTTTCATGCAATTGTTGAATTTAAATGTTGATGAGCTGGTGAGCTGAGTCAAAAGCCACAATGGTATTTATACTGGATGAGGGGAGGGTGACAATCATGATATAGCATAAAGTATTCAATTACCAAATGCCTTAATCAAGAAGATATACTGATTCAGATGTAGGAGCCAATACTTTTTGTTCACAACAATAGATGATTGGTGAGAGAAAGGGAGTTAGGGAAACCTGCTTGTTCCGTTTGTCCTTGTGCCGCGCAACATCAGGTGAGGTGGGGTGTGTTGAGGGAGTAGAGAAGAGCAAAGGCAATAGTGCTATTAAATGGTCAGGCTTGGCTACAATGTGTCAATTGAGGATTGTTTGAGACAATGCAGTGATGAAAGAGGCCATCTAATCAAAAAAGAAATGAAATAATTAAAGCAGGTAAATGGAGATCACCATGGTAATTGAAGTGGGTGGATGCTGTTCACATGAAGTTCCTTGGTATTGATACACAGAAGGCAACAAAAGGTGAGCCTTTCTGTCCAAGAATCAAAAGAGTAGCACATGTAGGATTCACACGGCAACAGTTGTGAAAAGGAAGTACTCTTCAGTGAAGTTGTGATGGCAAATTTGCACTTAAATTGTGAAAAGGATCCTGCCACCAAGGCAGGGCGCTATATGCACATCATAGTGTTTTGGCTTTACAGGCTGGAGAACGAACAATAAGGTATTGGTTTTGTTTTCTGCAGGGCAGTCTGTTGGATCGCTTTTGGACAGTGCTTCAAGGATTGGATAGGCAAACAGATTGGCGTCCGAGCTCAAAAGGCATTGTCTCTTTGAACACAACCCACTCAAGCCCTGCATTCTGTTCATTGATGATGCTGGACACAATGGCACATACACTGTAAGCTCAAGGAATACAATGTCAACTGTCAGCTTTCCCAGCCTTGTAATCTCATTGACCCATGTCATGCTATTCTCCCAGTGACAGACCCAGTGTTTTTGTTGCTACACTGTCTATTTGCAGAAATTTCCAACAACAGGAGCACTCAAAGTAATTTATAAACACTGCATTGAGATTGCATCAGTCATGGTCAATTTGTGTGGGAATTGGGTTTTTATATGACATGTATGTGATGATAATAGTGCACAGGCCTGTAGGGGGAAGACAAGTGTGAGTGGGCAATCCCTGCCTGGTTCTGAATGGATTACCTGGTCAAAGACGCTTGGGGTTCTGTGTTTGCCAAAATTGATCGAAAGTTCCTGGGTGTGGCATTGCATGAAATCAATTGGAAAGTAAGCAGGTGATGCTGTTAATGTGTCAGGGTAATAGCGCTAAGGAGACGTAGAGGGGTGAGGGACCAATTTGGTTTGGCTGGGAGACATGTTAGAACAAGGGTTGGGAGCTGGTTGCAGAGGTGACTCGGTGAGTAGCATATGTAGTGTGTGGTTTGGAACGATTGAAGCGTGTGACATGGCCAAATTTATCAGCAGTTGCATCTCCACTTTTGAATGTCACACTTGGCTTGAAATCAAACAATCTCCAAAGCCAACAAGCTAGCTCTTCTCGTTCTCCCCGCTCTTGGGAAACACCAGATATATTAACCAAAATTGACAAACTTACTCCAAAATCCAACGGTGAGGCATCTCAAAGTCAAAAAGCTGGTACAATGATCCCTACTGCTGTCACCATTGGCCAAAAAAGAAAAACAACACAGCCTCATTAAAGCAACAAGTAGCCCGACAATCCCGAACTCACATCGGTCTCACCCATCAACTAATTGTGGTCTAAGGGGCATAAAACATTCAACAATACAATCAACAAACATTAAAAGTCATACCAATTGATTTTGTCTACCAGATTGATAGCGACCCAATGGCACACAATTTCAATGCTTACACTGTCTCAGTGGATCTTAGCATTGAATCATGGTATTCAGACTTGAATAAAGTTGCATATGAATTCTTCCGTATGAGTTCAGTAGATCAATTACCCAACAAAGTTCAATCAGATGATGGGTATCCTCAGATTCCGATCTTTGACAAGCAATGGGTCCATGTAGGTCACAATCTGACAAAAGAGGAATGTTATTTTTCTGTCAGAACAGCATGTTGCCAAGCTGTTGGAGCACCCACCACAGCAGGGTGCTTTTTTACTTGTGATGCTTAATGCCAATGTTTATCTTCCTCTCTACAATATATCTGAGAAGAAGAAAAAGTAACACTATGGTGGTGACTGGGAGGATGTAATGCTGTTAACATCATTACAAACTTAGAAGCATAATTACATGTATAAACATATTCAGACCTAACTCATTCTACTATATCTTTTCACTTTTCATCATGCACACTATTGGCTCTTCAGGGAATCTTGACTGATCTTGATTCAAATCCCTTGGAGCCAGATTATAAATAAAAATCTTATTTGGTATTAGAATCATTCGGAACCACTTTGTGGTATCCAGATCCCTCTGCTCACGTTCACGAGCGCCCGTAATTGCATTCAGGTGAAGGACTTTGAGAAGTTCCTTACAGAGGAATACTCTCCTTCTGACACAGGTTCTGAATCTTCAGATGGTAACACAACCTACCATATCGACTTTTGCAACTCAAAACGATTACAATTACAATCTCCCTCAGGAAGCTGTGATGTTTTGAAGTAACCTTCTTAAGTATCTGATGGTGGTGGTCTCCCGGATATTGATGATCTTTTTGGCAGTAATTCATCTTATTCATTTCATATCATAATTATGAAGCTGACTAAATATCATATTATACAGGCCCAAATATCACCCCAACACAATCGAAGAGGCCTATCAAAGAGATACCAAGTAAGTGGATGAAATCCCAATAGTTCATCAATTTATGGTGTTCAAATCTTGATATTTCTGGATATATACAAGACAAAACACTTCAAGATACCTCCGCTTCAGTCAATGTACCTGAAAATGTGAAGCACACTTGGGTGTCTGACATAGGAGGTAGGTCACTTTATATTCCCAGTAGTATCTATCACTGATTCAGTTTGTTGTCAGTTTCCAATCCTACATTGCAACCAATACATCTTGCAATTTCCACGTCTTTGAAGACTTCAGCTTTCTGCCCTCCCGGCAGTTGAATGTTGTATTTAGGAATGGAAAAAAGGTTGAGTATCATGCTGGAGTCAACGAAGTCTGATACTAATACTGCCTATGTGGCTGAAGAGTCAGAAATTGGATACATTTACATCAAAGACTTTGTAAAATTGAATGAAAATGACTCCTCCTATGTGGGCAAGGTGATGGTTGGGTGTGAAATATCACCCCCTCTTGAATCCACAGTACAGCAGCTCTACATTTGGTTCTTCAATTGATTATGATCCAAGTGATCCTAACTATAGGCTTTGTTTGAGTTTGGAGGTACAGAGGTTGATTGGGAGTTTTAAAAGAAAGGTGATTGGAAGCTTGGGATCTCACTCAATCTGAGAGAAAGGTGTCTTTCCCTCCAGGTAAGTCCTAAGAGTATATTTCATTGACATACTTCAACTAAGTATTTAAAGCTTTTGATCAATTGATGTGTATCAATTGCACGTAGGTTTCTAAAACTCTCACCTTGACAACAACTGATGAATGCAAGGGACATGCCAGGCTATTTTTATGTAGGGAACAAGGAGCTGGGGAATTGGAATCCTGCATGACTCCAACAGACTTCACACTGAAGAAACCATACAGAAATCAGCACCAAGTTATGCATGCTCTGGCCCATTCTGGTCTAGATGATCTCATTGGCCGGGATGATTGCAGTGTTGGAATCTCAGGGAGGCATAATCACTAATCTTACCATGCTTAATTCCACACAAGTACAGAGTTATAGCTAATTAAACCCTGCAGAACAATGGCATGCTGATGCTAAGTTTGATTAATTTGTTTCAAGTCAGCCCTTGGAGAGTGAAAACGGCAGGGAAGCAGGTATTCAAAAGTTCAAGGCTAGCCACCACTGTTCACCTCTTTGTGGGCTCCTTGGCCTTCACACACGTGATGTACAATACAGAGAGCAGGCAAGTGTTGAGGAGAATTAGTGTGTAATCTTCAAAACCTTCTACAGAGTATAGAAAATCAAACTGAATTTCAAAGTCATAATTGATGCTTTGTGAACAACATGAAATTGATACAAGTGATTTTATTCTTAATGGAGATATCATATCCTCTGAGAAAGATAGTAAATCAAGGTAACAAATAAATTGACGTAAAAAAAATTGAGATACAAGAGAAACCAGTAGAAAGTGTAAATATTTCAAGTTCACACTTACAAAGGACAATCAAGCAAGGAGATAAATACACTAGTATCCTATTTGCTTTGCTTCATTTTGTTGCGAATGTCTTTAGGATTGTGACATTTGGTCATAGCACTTGACCACCTTCTTCTTAAGCTCTTGCCAAACCTGATTGGTTTTGTTTTCTTTAAGCTTCAGACGCCCTTCAATTTGATTGTGCAATTGCTTGCTAATTTGAAGAGAAGTTCCAAAGCAAGTGTGTGAAGACCGAGGAGGAATTGACTCCCAAGCTTCATTGTAAGTTGTTGAGCAAGATGTATGATGTAATTGATTTGAAGCCCAGATGCTTTCTACAACTACATCACTAGAGTCAAAACAAAGCTCCACATGGTATTGATTGAGGGGGAAGCAGCAAACTACAATGTCACCTAGATAATGAAGCTACTGACACAACCGAATTCACCGGTGCCTCAACAATTTTGACAAAACGTGCGTAGGGGGAAGGTGATGCATTGCCATCTTGGTGCAAGCTGTTGTAAAAGTCATTGTGTGTGCAGACAACACTTGGGGAATCAGTCCATGCCTTGTTGGAGAAAGATGGGATGTTGTACTTCAGGGCAAGATCTTGATTAGATTGAAAGGCTCACATGCATAATGAACTCATTGATTCAGTAAGGATTTTATTTATAGCTGCCATATCATGAGTCATCCAATCTTGATCCTCAAGGAGTAAAGTTTCCCTCCTTCCTGTCTTTTGATTAACAGCAGTAGCACCTGTAAGGCCAATGATGAGATTGTCAAAATTCAAGTCACAATCTCATTTAAACTGATCTTGATAAATGGATTGACACTTACCAAAGGTTTGACCTTTATCACATCCTTGTCAAAAGCCAACAGAGCACATTTCACCGCAGTCTTTAGACCTTTCATCAATTGGTTGATCTTGATGTCGCCTTGAGCAAGAGTATGCTGATAGATGGTCTTAACAGCATATTCCATTTTGTGCTTTGTATCCACAATCATATAAGAGAAAGGTGTGAAATGATTGACTTGGAGAACTCCCCAAGTATCTTCATCTAATAAAACTGATGTACCAAAACAAATTTTGATGCAAGGGGTTGTGGGTATTTTGTCCTCATGGTACTTCTTTAGGAAGTATATCCGACAATTCTCTGGCACACCAAGAGTTTGGCTAAGTTCTTTGAGAGCTTCCAATTCATGGTTGCAATGTTCAGGATGGTGCCAGTGATTTGGTATTAACGGATTGCCTTTGTATTGAAGGCCTTTGTTTTTTCTTTCTTTTGAGAGTATTTTTTGTCGCTGGTGGATCTGTTTTTCTATTTACCTTTACCCATTGCCTTTAAAGAAGGTAGACTTAAATATGAATGAGAGAAGAAGCAAACAGCAAAGACAAGAGAACCAAAGATCTGATTCTGGAGAATAGCTGTGCCACTGAAATGAAGCATGACCACATTCAAAACTTTGAGTCTGTCATGTCCCACATTAGGACACAAGTCCACGATATTTTGAATCATAGTCTTGCTTCAGTTCACCCGCAAGTAGCTATCCCCCAGAGATGCATACAAGGCACAAAGAGCTTGAGAGAAGAGCATATTTCACACACTAAGGTTGTGCTTGGTAATCAAGCAAAGAGTCAAATTGATGATTATTGTGACTAGTATTGATGTAAAAGGATGACAGCACCTGTTTTTGAGATATTAATCAAAAGAAAACCAGGCACGGTCATCAACAGAAACTTGAAAGAAGATAGAGAGACTGTTCACTATGGGTCATATAGTTGTACAGCGGGTGATAAATCTATATATGAGCCTACTGTGTTGTGTCAAGCTTAGATCATTGAGCCATTTGACTGAATGTATATATACACCTCTCAATCAATATGTGTGAATGCTCAGATGAAATATATTGGGCTGCAGAAGATAAGATTGGAAAATCCTAATCAGTGAAGCCATACAATCAAAGGATTCATATGCTTGTTGGCTCCTCTGATCATTGAGCTCCCACAGAATTACATTCAATGACAAACCCTGTACTGAGAAAATGGTTCCAGAACCAGATTGATGAAATTCAAAGATGATTATAAGTTATCTTGAAGGCTTTGGTTTCAAAACTTCCACAGAGGTTGATATGGGCCATAACATTGCAGCACTTATGATCCTTGATTGAGACAAAGTTTGGGGGAAGTATCCTCTCCAACCCTCCACTTATTTCAAGCTGCTACAAGAAGAATAATTCTTAAGCAGAAGTAAAAATGATAATGTCAATGATCTTACAGCACTGCAGGTGATTGCTGCAAAAAAGTAATCACTGTATGCAGTTGTCATCATCTTTATGATGGAAATCAATCAATATAGTCAATTTTTCATTTTTTTTCCAGAACATAATAATTTGGAACTTGGAGTGGAAAGCACATCACTCTCACTATTAGTCTTATTAGATTTGAGCCACTGTGTCTTACCAATCCAGTTTGCCTGGATCTTCAACTGATCCAACTGAATAAATCTTTCATTTGTTAAACACTTGAAATTTTGACTGTATAAATGAGAGTGACAAAACATCCTTTCTCCATGAGTTCTCATCTTCTTCCACACCTTCATCATCACTCCCTTCCATAAATTTGTAATCACTTTTGGCCAATAGTTGCAATTGTTCTTCTTCAACAACTTCATCATCTCCAATGTTTTCATCTTCACAATCCTTCTGTTGAGACTCTTTCCCAGACTTTAAATAATCAAGGTTCAGGTCAATACGTTTCAAAACTTGACGCATCTTTTCAAAGAGATCCCACACAGAGTTATTATCAAGTTTTTCAACATTGAAACCTAGTTCAGATATCAAATTTTTAAGCTCATTATTGATTGGTTCAGTTGTTACCACAGATAGCTCATTCCTGTTTGGATAGTACTTATCAATCATTTCCTGTACAACCTCAGGCGGTACAGGGGTAAGGCCGTCTTCTCCATTGTAATCTTTGGGGACAGAATAGCATACATCAGCTGGTACACCAGTTGGAAGCACAGAGTTACAGTTCTTGCGGGTCTGGTGAGAATATTTTTCTTCAATCCCCTCATCCATCATACACTGGACTCATGGGATGAACAAATGTAGAAAAATTGCCCTGCAAGAGGAGTAAGAGCTGATGGTGGGGAGGGGGATATTCATATAGAAAGTGAAATGACTTACTCTTGGAGTGGATCACCTGCATTATAACGCCCTTCATCCATTGCCTTTCTTCTATTCTTACAAATTGAGATGTGTTTTGCACAAATCAATTGTGACCAGAGTGATTTGATCTTTTGATTAAATGTATGTGTCTTTTTCTAGCTTGATCTGCATCATCTTGGTGGAATACTCCAGCGGAGGTCATTTGATTAGTGGCCATGTTTGATGTTTCAGTCCCATGATCAGTGGATGTTTGTTGTGGAAAACCTCCACATGCTGCAACAGTTTTGTGAAATTCAACCCCAATTTTTTGAGGATTGTTGTTGTTCTTACCAATCTTCAAGCTAAGAATTTGACGTGACCAGGTGTCAGTAAAACCATTAATGGTGATCCCATAACATTTAAGTTTCTCATATTGATTGCTTGCCCATATTTGATTTGGGCCACACACTTGGTAGACTTGTTACTTCAATTAATACCTTTTACGCAACACAACTCCACCAGCGTCAACAACAGATAGCAGTTTGGCCACTGAGTTTTGATTGAGCCGGACAGATACAGCTGTTGCCATGATATGAGCCATACAACGTCATCCTGCATTTTCATCACCAGCTTGGTTCCTTTCAATAATCTTCTTTGTTGCTTCTTCAGCTGTAATAAAACCTAACTCTATATCATTTTCACGCCAATTAATCATTTTTGTTTCAATAATGATTTGAGCATTGTCATTGTAAATAAAGGAACCTCGTGACGGGTTTGTAACACTCTTACCACTTCCCATTGTTGCCATCCTTTGGTATGATATTCCTTCATGAGAATTGCACACTGATCTTTGTCAGCTTGACTGAGGCTTGGTTGAGCAGCACTCAGGTAAAGTTGTTGGCAATGCCCACAAAGTCTACAAAGAGTCATATGTCTGTAATTACATTGCTGACAAAGGTGGTCCAGTACACCACAGAGTGGTTCTTGGTCAGAAAAATTGTCTGTAAGGTCTGAAAGTGGTCGGGGTCCTGAAATTTCCACAGAACCGCCTGGAAAAGGTCTGTGAGCCAGTCTTGAGATAGCCTGAGCGGTCCGGCAGCACACCGGCTGCAGTCCAATCACAAACTGGTGGTAGGCGGACCACAGCCGGTGTGCGTCATTGAGTCTGAAAAAGGACGGTGGGCGCCTGGCAGACGTCTGCCAGGCCGTCAAAAGGACAGGCACCGCCAAGTGCGCCTCACCTAAACAGACAGGCTGCTGCTTGACCTGATACCGCCCACAGGCAAGCCTAAAGTCAAGCTTGCAACTTGATCCTTGGTCTCGGATGGACCCGATGTGGCTTCTGGGTCCATTGAACTCCCCTTGGTAAGTTGAATGATTGACTCATCTCAAATCATCGATTCCCACACCATCAACTTCAATCACAAGTCATCACCAATCAATGAAAGTGTCATCAATATCAGAAACAGAACCAAGTGTCTTCACATCAATCACATCACTTGATACAATTGCCAATCTATATCAATTTACCATTGACTTAATTCCATATGATCCAGAAGTCAGCTGATCAAACTCTTTAGCTCTAGCTTTGTTTGCTTCATCTATCACCCATCAACTACTTCAACTTGATTCCATCTTGACATATTTAAAATTCAAAGGGTCAATAACCTTTCTCATCATGCTTTCCGTCACACAATCAAATCAGTTCAAGGTTGGCACCGTATTTCCAATACTCAAATTTAGTAAACATACAGCAACAGGTTTCTTGGCAAACAAAAGCAAAATTCATGAATTTCAATAGATATATCATCAGCTCATCTCTTCACAACAAATCTTACCACTGATATCCTTCTCAAGACTGTTTGATCACTCACTGATGTATCCCTCTTTCAACATTCATTAATCACCACAACCCTTGTGAAGGGTTTCAGCCAATAACATAATCCATTTCTTCCGTGTACAATGTCTTTCAATCACCCAATGCAAAAAGATATGATATTCACTCCACTTCCATTGAAATCAATCCAATCTAGACCATCACAAGATTCAATACATCCATTGACCAACACTCCAATTCAAATATCTTGACCATTTTATCATTCAACTTCTTTCCAAAACACATCAACTTATCTGAATCATCGAGGCAGTTAAACTTACCTCAAATCTTGAACAGAAGTCAACCATGGACATTGAGAGTCGATGCTGGTAATTTGTCAAAAATTGATCATCAAAATCATTGACCCAAGAAACATGTTTAAATTATAATCTAATTCATGTTGTTGATCTAGTTTGTTGATTGCTAGAGATCAATCAAAGAATTACCCTACATTAGGTAGAAGGGAAAGAGAAGGAAACATGAGGGGAAAAGAAACTGATTTCAACTTGATATTGGTAAGCATAATTTTATAACAAACTTGGAGATTGATGTCTTGGTGCATAGAATAAATGACTACACCACAGGGTGGTCCGGCCCATCTGCAGACGGGACAGAGGCTGTCTGATGACAGGCCTTTTGTTTATATAGTCACGGACCGTCTGCAGGTAGGCGCTGGTCCCACCGTACGCAGACGGCCTTTTGAATATCGCCCGTAGCCAGCCTGCAGGCCGACTGAAGATGGGATACAACAGGCAGTCTGCAGGTGGGATAGCTATTTACCGCCGGGATGTGGTCTCAAGACGGAGTGAAATGTGTCCAAAACACGTCTGAGACGTACTCCAGACCACTCGCAGGCAGGTACAACACCCAAAAAACGGCTGAAACTTGGCAGTAAGAGGCCTGTGTTGTTGAAATACATTGACATCAATAAAAATTCAATTGCAAATAAAAAAATCAGATGAAATGATACATTGATATTGATTTAGGCCCTTGCTATTTGCAGCCCACACAGATTCCATGTAGGCACTGCCAAAACCGTGCCTACATGTGGGTTTCCCACAAAAAAGTGCCTACAGGCTGAAAAACCAATGTAGGTGTCATTTGTGTTCGCCTACATTGTGTAGGTGTCACGAAAATGCGCCTACGTCTTTAGAAATTACGCCTACATTCAAAAAAAGAGATGTAGGCGTAATTTTCAAGCACCTACATTTAAGATTTGACATGTAGGGGGATGAATATCACGCCTACATGCAGGAAAATCCATGTAGGCGCTCACAAATTACGCCTACATTGCAAAAAAGGGATGTAGGCGTAAATTTTGAGTGCCTACATGGATTTTCCTGCATGTAGGTGTGGGAAAAAAGCACCCACATTTCCAAAAAAGAAATGTACGTGTCATTTCTGAGCGCCTACATCTGTATTGATGTGTGGGAACGCGCCTACACGTGTGTGGACGTGGAACTTTGGTCCAACTTCACGTCCACTTCAACTTATATAAAGGCCCCTTTGCTTTTTTCCTCCCTTTTCCAGTTCTAGAACACGGACTTTGAAGATTTTCAACACTCCACCCCTCAAAAAACTATCAACTTCATCAGTTTTAAAGCTAGTCAACTCAGGTTTTCATTCATAAATTCTTCAATTCAACTAAACCCTTTTAGTAAAATCACCTTCTCATCAAATTAAAATGAATAACAATAACTTAAACAACAACAACCAAATCCCTACGGGTGATAATAACCTTTCAACAACACCAATCAGATGATTAATCACAACAACAATTTCAATAGTTTACAACATGATCAAATGAATAATATAAACAACAATTTTTATCAAAACTTCAGTAATCAAATGATGAATAATATGATGATGAATAGTGATCATATTATGATGAATAATAATAATCAGATGTTCAATAATCGTAATAATCAGATATTCAATAATCGTAATAATCAGATATTCAATAATAATCATCAAATTCCATCAAACCATCAAAGTTCTTCAATGACAAATCAAAGTAATTTAATGAAGAATCAAAGTAACTTATCATTCAAGTTAAAGGCAAACCGTGTTCGCCGGCAAAACTGGACAAAACTCCCAATCAGTACTTTCAAGTTGGAGGTTTACGCGTACTTTGAGTAAAATCCCTGGATCACGTGTTCACCTCATCATCTATGTATGTACTACAAGGTCTCATCAAATATCATATCACCTCAATCCGATCCAATCCTTCAATCCACTTCAACTGCAACTTCAATCATTGACTATAATCAGGAACTTACCTCAATCTTGACACTTTACCTTCTCGATCAATTCTCAATCAGTTCCTCATCTCAACCGCAAAAAGAGTATGGACAACCTGATCAAAACATTGTACCTCCAAATAATTGATCATTCCCATGATTAAATCACTCATAACGGTCATCAAGAGAGAAATATCAAGGTAATTAAACAAGTCATCAACCTCACCCTTCACCCACTCCTTCTTCCACTTCTTCCACTTCTTCCACTTCTTCATCTACAAATCAACATCAATGTCAACATCTCAAATCCGACTTTGATTGTCAAAATCAACCTACAACTACCAACCACCACTGATCTATTTCATCGTCATATGTCATCTTCAGTATTGCTGAAGAACTTGCTGCTCTATATACTGTTAGTATTTGATCGCTCTCTTTGTTTTTGAAAATAAACACTTACCGTTTTCTGATTACCAGTTTGAAGCTGCAATTGGTTATGCAAATCAGGGTTCAAATCCTTCTTGAAATGTTAAAAATCAAACAACATTAACAAGAACTTTAGCCATTCAGATAGCTCATCGTGATTACACTTTCAATACAACTAACGCTGGTGTGAAATCTTTGTTTGGTGATATCAAGTTCAGTTGCATTTTTTGCTAGACCTTGATTGAATCGTCAAAATATCATTAGATCATCTTAACTGACATTTATTTCATGTTTTTCTCTTGCAGGACATTACATAGAATTGAATCCCATCCATCAACTCATGTTCTTGGGATTTCTCAATCTGGTTCTTGGAATCATTGTAATCTTGATCATAAAACATTCGATCGATCGATTTTGACAATGACGATGTGAACTTCAGCTTTAACCTTATACTCAATACCTTTACTAATGTTTGCTCATCTTCCAGACTCGTGTGATTTACATCAACTCACATTAATCTGGTGTAAAACTCAAAATATATCAAATGAAGATGATCAACTTGAACTCAATTACTTGATTTTATCATATCAGTCAGATTGAAACACGCTTGATCGGTTTTTAATTCAACCAATCAAATTGAAATTAAATTTCTCTCGATGTTTAACTTTACTTAAAAAGAAATACGGAAACGATCGCTCAGGAAAGAAATCCTTGCATCATCAGCTTTGAATTGATATTTGTACTTTTAGGGATCCTGAACATAAAACCCAAATGGTACATTAACTTGTCAATCAACTTGACTAGCATACATACATAGTAGGAAAGGCTCAATTGAACTCGGTCCTCCCAGTCATAACCTCAAGGCATTGCTTGAGACTCTACTGACACGAGTAAGTTTTTTTTAGATCACATATCTCAATTTAGATTTTCTCAACACTTACTAAATCTCAAGAGAACATCATCTAAGCTGAGATCATATTTTGATATCAATTGTAATCAATTTTGATTTTTCAAATGACATAAAGCAAGGTGAACATTTCAAAATTATCATCAAGATTCAAAATCAAATTCGAAATTGAGAAGTTGAGGGATTTATATCAAGATCAAGATTGAGGTGAGGGATTTATATCGAGATCAAGATCGAGACTGAGATCAAGGTGAGGATGGAGGTAATGGTGGGACCAATTGTAAATAGAAGGTTTTGTCGATCGGGTCGGATTGATCTGGTTACCAGAAGCAAAAAGAAAGAAAATAAACGATGGAGATTGAATTGAGTTAGTAAATAAAGGAGGGAAAGAACTCACTTACAAAACAAACTCAAACTCAAGCGCACTTTTCTGTTTTTCTTGACCAAATCAAATCAAGTCCTGTCTTTGATCCATCAACATTGACATCTTTCTCAAGATAACGAGTGACTTCCAATTTATATGGTTCAGATCTGACTGATCAATAGGTTCGCTCTAATCATACTGCCTTCATCCTCTCGCATCTCATTACATTTCAATATCAAAAACTCTAACCTGTTTCTTTTCATCATCAGATCATTGCGGTCAACTTTGTATAGATTGGTCAATTGGGGTTTCTTCTCTTTGGAATTTGATCTCCTTTCACCTACTTGTGAAATCAGATTTAGATCGGTCCAATAATGTCAATTAGCAAGCTTTCCAGTCCAGACCTAGACAAAGATGAAGTCAGTGAGACAGAAGCCAACTTGGTGGAAGATCACCTCAAATATTAGATTCTGCAATCATAATCATACTCGGATAGAACATGATAAGGCAGGTTTTCTCAAGCATTCCATATTTTCTCTTGAATTGAAAAATGGGTTGTTTATGTTTATTTATTTCACATACAATACATGCTTGAAAACTTGCGTAACAACACTGCTTTAGATTCAAGTGCAAGATCTCTGATTCAAAGTTTGGATGGTTAAATTTGATAAAATCCAATCGGCAACTCTGTTTTGAGTTGTATCTCAATCTGTAAACAAGGTTGTGATTTATGGGCGATCTGATATTGATTGAAATCTGCACCAACACCAATGACTACTCAATTGACTATCTTTGATCAACATGTAACTGGCCAATTCTACCCAAGAAAATAGTTCAGTTATTGAAGAAGAATACAGATGTAAACAAAGCTAATGCATGTAAGATAATGATTTGGAATGACTGAAAAACAATCAAAACTGATTGAACCCCTTGAGCTATCTACTTCAAAGTCAAATTTCTTCCAAAGTCTCACGTTTAACCACTCAAAAATGGTTCGACTCAGTGATCTGAAACTTTCTCTATCACAATCTTAACAATGAATTTACTTCTGATTCATTCGCAACTGGATTGGATCAATCCCCAATTTAGTCAAATTAACTGATCAATAATCTTTTGATAGTTAAATAGAGCACATTCAGCTACCCATAATCATTCTTTCTGGACATTGTTGTGATTGATGATTTCAAAGAAGATGTTTGTGATGCACTGAATCTTATTCATTTCATATACAGCAAGCAAAACAAGAATGAATAAGTCCAGTTTATCAGCTAACAAATTACATCCAGTACAGAGAAACTTTTGACTCAATTTGTGGTTATCAATTGATTTGATCATGGCCCAGGCTGTAATGAAAAATAAGTCACTAGAGCTTTATGTATCTTCCCTTTCATGATTTTCATTCAATGCTGATTGTGATATTAGGGGGTTTCAAGTTGCAGATTTTTACGTATTTTTACGCTACAACAACTTGCCCGTTGCTGTAAAATATGCGTAAAATTTTTAAAGCGGGACACCTTTTTAGGTGTCCCAAATTCAAGATACGTTGATTTTACAAAGATTTTTTTTACGGACAACTTGTCCGAATTTATAAATTTTACGCAAAAAACAAATGAACTTGAAACCCCCTATTAAAGCAGTTACTCACTGCATGTCACCACATCAAATAAAAACAATGTTGACTTACGTCGCTAAATTAACAATGTAATTCTCAAGATCAAAACCAAAGATTGACCATGAATTCAATAGTATTGGATCTATCATCGTCTTGTTACAGATTAGCAATGAACAGTGTACAAGGATTGAATCAAATTCATAAAAAATCATTGAAACTTGGTCTTGAGACTTGAACTATAGTGCTTGGAGGCAAATCGTTGTCAAATTCAAAAGAAGGCCCAAAACAATTGCTACAGCTCAAAACTTATTGTATCAACCAGCCGATTGGAGTTCTGGAAGGCTCTTTTCAAGCGCATTCCATGCATATCTTTTTGGTCGTTCTTTTTCAAAAGAGTATATCTATATCAACTTGTGAAATTTGAGCTGGCGGGGCCAAAAGGGCAAATTATTGAGTATTTACCTGTAATTACTTGATCTCAAATTGCCAAGGTCTTGCCTCCACGCACTATAGAGCTACTGACAATCAAAGGTTGTACATGATCTTCAGTCCACTGTTGAACAGTTACCTTTCTTAATTTAACCCAGTAGAATTGTCATATGTCACCTCAGAACAATAAAACTGAACAGATTTCTCTCTGAAATTACAAGCACAAAAGTGAATGATAAAATGACTTTACATCATTTTCTTCATCACATTTGCACCGCCAACAAATATGCCTTGGATTAGAAAATCCAAGGCATCCTCTGATGGCAATAGCCTTGGATGCTGCATCCGACGAATTGATATAAGGTGATCTTTGGGGCCAAAGAAACCCTCAGATTAATTCCTGGAAGCAACAGTCCAAGGGAATATATATCCGAGGATATCTTTGCTGGCAGTGTTGTACTTTTCATTGTGAAGCTGTACACTGAGGCAATTCAAGTCAACACCATTCATATAAATATGAAGTGATTGCAGATGAGGGGTTGAGCTGATTCACAGCATATAAACCCATTTAATTTCTGTAGCAGATGCTATCATTAAATCAAAAGTGACAATTGAAAACTGACCAATACATCAACCTTGGTATCCTGTTGAAAACTGTGTTGAGTGTGTATATCTGTCATTCACAATCAGTGATAGGTGGGGTTGTTGATAAACATCAATAAGTAAGATTATAATAAAGTCAAGCATGAAACTTCATCTTTGCTAATTCATATTAATTCAGTCAAAGTGATACCTTGAAGAGTTGTCACAAGATCAATCATGATAGGTATAGTTTCACATAGAAGATGTCCAATAGATGCCACACATATGATGTGATATCTTGGAAGCGGCGCCCGCCGCTGATGTGCTAGTTGCATATTAATGATGGTGTTATTAACACAGATTTCAACACTCAAACTTTATTGAACAATAATCATCCCAAATTTAGCAATCATTCATTCAATAATAGTCATTTAAATTTACCAGATCAAACTCATAATACCTTAAATCAAAATACTATGAATCAAATTGACAATAACACTTTGGGACTCCTTTTGAATATGATCAATCAATCAAAGATGACTAATCCAGTTCAACCAACTTTTAATTCCGTCAATCAAAACCTTTTCAATTGTTCTAATTCAAATTTGAGTTATAACAAATTAAATAGTAATAATAATCAGATGAATGATACAAATCCGAATTTCAACAATTTCACTCATCCAATTTAGTCTAATAATCAGATGAATCAAAATCTTTCTATTCAACCATTACCTGACAGTAAAATCAATTCAAATGAAGATAATCAAAAGTTTCATACGGATATTAATCAGAAAGTTCATTTGACAACTCCACCTTCAAAACTGCTCCCTTATAACTTCCACCTCAAAAAACTTCATCCTTTCCAAAAGATCAATTAGATTTAAAGCACAGAGATGAAATGGATTTAGATTCAAAGCACGTAGATCATGAAATGGAAATAGATCCTGATTTAGACGCTGAAGGTTCAACAGATGAGGGAAACAATGAGGATTTTATTTATATTGGAAAGCAATACATTATAAAAGATCCTTTCAACAGAAAAAATAAAGCTTTTGAAGATGATAAATCCAATGAAGGTGAGTTTCTAATTTTATCTAGATTTCACACGTTTGTATTTCTTAATACTAGGGCATAGGCGGGCCTGCCCGCTAAACTACAAATGTTCAGAATCAAACACTCACATCCAACAACTCATTCCCATTAACAGGGAATAGACAGGAGACTGAATCATGGGTTTAACAAAACAGCATTTTAATGATTACATAGCTTACAGTTAATAATTTGGCACTGTTAGGTTACACACATTCACTTGTTGCCACACACTCTCATCAGTTTCACATGTGGGGTCCCTTACAGCAAGATTTGCAATGTGCAAGTATACTTTGCCCTGGAGTTTAATATCCATAGAGTGCCTTTTTCTAAATTTGAGCCAGGACTCCCTTCCGCCTCTCCAGACAGATGTATGTCAGCTAGATTTGGACTTTTATTGTACCCGTTACTTGAGTGCTATTGCCCTCTCCAACACTTTCACAATGAATTGTTTTCCAACCAGTCTGGTATTGTGATTACATATGTTGTTCCATCGTATACCTTTATACCATGGTATGATGTTGAGCAGGCTGTAGTACAAAAAGATCAAAAGCAGACTCAAATTAATATGAATGCCAATTAGTAAGGGTCTGATGCTCACAATATATATTTGTTGATGCATTTCTAATGTGAATGAAGTATTGCAGGCAGTGTGGTTGATCTCAGTTATGCTCTCCTTAGCTCTCTATATGCGGTTGAACCAGTTCTTCAGCTTCCTGGCCCCATCATATGATTGAATTATTCATAGGTTGTCTTCCCTCAAACCCTTTACTTTCTATTCCCCCTCACGCCTTACAATATTTTGGTGCAGTAATACCACAGTTGCCAATGCTCATGCACCCAATGTGATCTTTAGGCCAGCCGTGTCCATCCCCCAATGAAGACAATCATGACGCATTGTATACACAGGTTGCCTTCCTGAGCTCCAACAGAGCTGCCATCAAGGCATCAAATTTGACTTGTAATTTAGATAACTGTTCCTGACACATGTGAGACTGCATTCTAGACCACACCCATTGACAGGATTGGCATATTTCTTGCCCTCTCCTGTTTCAGGATCCTACACTTCAAGTTTCTTTGTTTTGCATATGCATCGGCCAAGTTGTTAAATCTACATCATGCTCTCTCCCCTTTGGGGAATCCTTTCAAGACTCTCACAGCAGCAATTGTGGATTAGGAAACTGTATTTCAACAGTGGTTACTTTGTAACAGCCTGTGTGTACCCTCTTGCTGACTGGCCTCTTTAGGCAGCATAAGATAATATGAACCTACTGTGCAAGGGAAGATTCCTAGAGTTGCATTCTCTTCCTTTTGAAGGTCAAGTTAATAACTTGTCATAGGAGGCATTGTATAGTGTTGGACCTATTATGAAACCTAGAGTCAAGTATTGAGGTTCAAAGTGGGATCTCTTGTTATGATTGCCTTGGAGAGCAAATCATTTACCTGCATCAACTACACCACAAATTGGGCCTGAACCTGATGAAAATTCTCAAGTACTTACCAAAGCCATTCAATATCAATGACTAAAAAACACATCTGGTGTGGGTTGGAGTGATATATTGTAGTAGTAGTAGCTGGTGTTGTGATGGTTGATTGAGAGTGATCTCGTGATAGTTGTTGTTGATGTTGTATTTGATCAATTACATCTTAGTTTAGTATGGTTATATATGGTGGCAATTCTCTTGGATTATTGGAATGCTTTTGTGATTTGTTGTTGGAAAGTGGAAGGTGAATATTGATTTTTACTTTGATGATCAAATAAAGTCAATTTTATTCTCTTGAATAAAATGCTTGTTGATTAGAAAGTCAATCTGCAAGAAAAAAAGGATTTCAAATTAACATTTGTCTGACTAATGATTCAATATTGAATAGACTCAAACATGATTAAGAGTTGACTTTAATTGAGTTGAAATAATCTGGTGTTGTGGTCAATTTGTGGTTCATGAAGGTTGAGAGGGTGAAGGTGGTAGGAAAGAGAACGGAGTATCAGATTGATGGTTATGGAGAGGAGTTGGATCATGAATGTTATGATAATTAAAAATTTGTTGATGATTTCAAAAAATGAAAGTTGATCAACATCTCCTAACAAATCTATCTCTTCTTCATTATCTTCTAAATCATCATCATCTAGATTAGAAGATGGAGAAGTGATTTGATCGGAATCTTTTTAAGAAATCAAATACAGGTATAAAGGTAACATGAACACCTATATTTGATTTCACTCTCTTTGTTACATTGTAAAGCAACGTAGCCTTTCAGGTCATCAATCCGTCTTCGCTGTCATCTATGTAACAATGTGCTTTTGGACTGTGTGAGCACACTTTCGAGTCCAAATGTGAAGTTCCACTTCACGATTGAATAGCAAGTGAGAGCTCCGCTTTGAGATTAAATAGCAAATGAAAATTTGACTTGTTATGTTACGGATGGTTTGGGGAAGACATACGATCATGAGTGGAAACCAACACGTGTAGAAAGGCAGGATGTGTGATTCGATGAGGAAGGAGATGCGTCCTGAATCGAAAAAAGAAGCTCGGTGCTTAGATCACCATTTTCAAAAGCACGTCACCAATCGCACCTGATAACAAAAACAATTCACTGGATAATTTAGATGAAAGAAATCAGTCATATGAGAACAATGACTTGTCTTGCCGTGACTGATGCTTTTGAGGTAGGCTTTGAAAAAGGGAATGCAATGAAAGCAGAAACAATTGACCATGTGAGGCTTTTCAATGGAAGAAATTAGTGATGTGGCAATAATGATTTGTCTCGGAGCAATTGATGATTTTGATGCAAACTGTGATTGCTTTCAAAGCAGCCTTTCAGAAAATCAAATGCAATGAAGTCGGGAATGTCGGGATTGGTGCAATTGTTGCTTTTGAAATGTGGATTCCTAAAAGCAAGCATGCGCTAAAAGCACTCACCACAGGTGGATGCTTTCCGTAAATATATTGGCCACCAAAGGTGGGAGAGAAAGGATATAAATAGTGGGGGGATGAGAGCCAATAATTTCTCATCAATCAAAGCTACCCATGGCTGCACTTCTGTGAGTTGTAAGTGGGGAGCGGCAAGATCCTGGTGTTCACTCGCCCAAATTGCTCAGAACCTTGCTGTCATGACAGGGTATAAGGCTTTTGGGGGGGTGAATCCGGATTTAAGAAGATTAATTAATATGAGTTTTTGTGTGTTTTAGAATTTGAAAAACACGTAGAAGCTCTTCAAAATATTCCGGATGAAGCTGGGGCTGAAGGCAACATCAATCTTGAAGGTACTTGAACATATTTTTGAATTTTTCTAAATCTAAAATTGAAAAATTCCGCTTTTTAATATTTTTGGTTGTTTATCCATGTTATTAATTTTTTTTGGATCTTTATTCAACAGATCTTCCAGATATCCATGTGGCATGTTCTGGTGTGGATGCAGACTGGCCTAAAATAGCAAAAGGTGAGTTTTTTTGTTTAAATTTGTTTGAGATTTGCTGGAATAAATTTCTAATTTGATGTTATTATTTGAATAGTTAATGATCCAAGTTTAGATCTCAAAGATACACGGTGGGGTACACTTTTTAGAAGTGAGAAGGTGGCCAAACAGTACTTGTACTCTTTTTCATTGAATGGTGGATATGGAATATCTGGAACTTCATCCAAAAATAGCTGTGGATGCCATAAAACTACTTATTTTCACTGTCATCATGGTAATCCTAGAAAAAGCAAAGCTACTCAAAGAATCACTTCAACTAAGGAAACCGGATATCAGTGGAAGGCTGATATTAAACATAATAAGAAAACTGGGGAATGGGTTTTAGATCAAGTCAAGAATAGTAGTACTGGTCAATTCCTTAACCATTTATCTCACAATCATGAACCTTTTCAATCTCCTAATGAATTCTCAATATATAGAAGATTAGATTGAATTCAGATCATGTTAGCTCAAAAATTAAGTAGATCTTCAATCAAACGTCAGCACATTATGACCTCTCTTGAAAAGGATCCGGGTTTCAATCCAATCATGAAAGACATTTATAATGCAAGACAGAAGTTTTGCGCTCAGGAATTAAATGGAAGGGATCCTATTACAGCTTTATTAGATTTCTTCATCAAAAACAAATGGAAATATCATGTTCATAACAACAATAGCAGAAAATTATTATCATTATTCTGTGCTCATCCCAACTCAATCAAATTAGCTTTAAGATTTCCTCACGTTTACGGAGTAGACACCACTTATAAAACTAATGATTGTGAACCACCTTGTCTTTATTCCATGGGAACCACTTCAACTAATAAACCTTTCTCTGCGGTTTTTGTTTTATGATGGACAAAACTCAACTAACTTACAAATGGGCTTTATATAGATTTAAACTTCTATTTGAAGGTTGTGGTCCTGAACTTTCTCCTAGGTTATTTGCTACTGATAGTGAAAGAGCTTTGATAAACAGTATTGAACATATTCTTCCTGATGCTGACATTCCTCTGTCTGTGGCATATCAACAAGAATATTCAAAGTCATATCAAATCAAAATCTTAAAAAATTAAAATCATTTTCTTAAATTATGGAATTCTTTTTGTTCTTCTCAAACAAATTTAGATTATCAAATCTCAAAAGATCTCATAAAAAATTACTTGATTAAAAATCAAGCTCAGGATCTTCTCAGCTATATAGGAAAGAAATGGTATACTCAAGAGCACAAATTTGTTTCCCTTTTTACGATTAAACTCAAACATTTTGGAACCGGTACAACTAGTAAAACTGAAGGAACTCATTCTACCATCAAAAAAGATTTGGAAAGTACTAAACATGACTTATATTCAACGGTGAAGCATTTTCAAAATGCACTGGACATTCAATATAATGAAATTATTGGCTCAATCCGTCATCAAAAATCCAAAAAACTCAACAAATTTCATTCTATTTTTGACGATCTTCACGGTAAAATTTCTCAATTTGCTATTAAGAAAGCAAATGATCAACTCAAATTAATTATAAATTCAGATTCAATTTCACTTCCACCTTGAAACTTGAATTTCACCCCCACTTGGGGTATACCATGTGCTCATCAAATTAGTACGTATTTAGGACTTGTAGAACAACCAATTTCTATTGAAGAGTTTGATCAGCAGTGGCATTTATTTACTGAGTATGCACCTAGAGATCTTCAAGAAATCAGGGCTAAAATTGATTCACATTTAGAAAAGATTCAACTACAAGATGAAAGTTATTTAGCTAAATTTGAATCAGATTTGAAGAAGTTAATCAGCGGTAGATATGTTTTAGTTCCTGTTCAACCTCCTTCTAAATCAAAAACCCAAAAATAAAGGAAGACCTAAAGGCGCTAAAAATAAAAAACTCAAGAGGGATCCTTCAAGGTTTGAACACGTTGAAAAAGAAGAAAGGAAGAGGAAAATGAAATGTGGTAACTGTGGAGAATTAGGTCATGATAAATCAAAGTGTGCTGTTAAATATTCAACCGATGAAGATGATGGAGAAGTAGATGGTGATGATGTTTCAAATGATTCAGATGATGTTGAAAAATCAATAGTTTTAATAAACTCAGAAGATTTAACTGATATATATCAAACAAATCTTAATGATGTTTCAGATGAAGATTCAGAAGATGTAGATGATTCAAAAAGTTCAGCTAGTTCAAGATATTCAAATGATTTACGTGTTTTTAAATCAAATGATTTAAAATCAGAACAAGAAGAAGCAGGAATGATGAAAGCTTTAACTTATAATGAAGAAATTATTAAAGCTGATTATGATAATGATCAAGAATTTTATCATTTAAATCATTATCAAGATCCTCACAAGATTGAAGAGTATCATAATCAATTATTAGATCTTGTTAGACCTTATGTTACTTCTATTTATGATCCTCCTGGGGATGGACATTGTGGATTTCACGCTATAGCTCATGCTCTTGGTAAACACAAAAAAGGTGCTATGAGATCCATTAGACAAATGATGGTTGAAGATCTAGACAGACATCATAAAGATCATGTTAAGTTTTATTGGCAGAAGAGTGGTTCTACAAAAGCTATAAAGTCACTCACCAAGGTTCAAATTCAAGAAAAACAAGAACTGGCAACTGATAGATACATTCAAGACATATCAGAAAAAATAGAAACTTATACAGATGGACCTGTCAGCAAATTTAATTCTAAGGTTGTGACGCTGGCACAAGGATCAACCTTGATCCATGAAGCAGACATCTCTGGAGGAGAAGTTAGTCACGCAATGACTGCTCACGTGATCATAATCACGTCAGCTATAAACTCAAAAGTCTGCCCGTTGAGAGTCACAGTCTCGCCCTGGATGAGCAAAGCAGGAAGATAGGCTTGAAACCTTTCCGTTACAGGAACCTGTCTTTCCCTATCGAATATTTCTGAGCAATCTTTTCCTTTCCTCCTTCTCATCTTCGACTCTTCTCATTGTTGGGTCTGCAGATTCCCGAGTTTTTGAACCCACTGCTCTCAATGAGACCCCTCCCGCCCTGAGGTTCAAAGGGCCTCTATCCCTATCTGCTTAGGATGAGCGTCCAACTGAGCGTTTTACTTGCTTTTGCTAAAAGTGACCGCTGGTAGGAAGGCCAAATGCTGGGATTGTTACACCCACAACTGATCAAGCCTTGCCCTTACACAGTAAGAGCAAGTCTTGTAACTCAGTAACTATACCGAGCATATGGAAAACAATAGGAACTAGCCTGGATAGGAAGAATCATGTCTTCCTTCCGGCTCTCTCCTTAAGGAGATTTTGGGAAGACATGGACTGGTTTGAATCAACCACTATGGGTCCAATTGCAGCAATTGCTTTTTCAAGGCCTGTTATCATCATCAGTACAACTCATCATCACTGTATGACATTCTTTCCTTTTTGTTCCAAAAAGAATTCCACTAAGCAACCTATAGCTCTTGGTTTTGTGGCCAATGGTCATTGGGTTTCTCTTTCTTTTTCTTCTGAATCTACTTCACCTTTTCCAAACCCTTCTCAATGGAAAGATCAGCATGAAACTTGGCTTTCAATGGCTGGAAGAAATGCTGCTGGGTGGACGAATGATGGGTTCCTTGAGGAATGTTTTGCTTTATGGGAAAGAAAGATGAAGGAAATAGAGAAATTGAAGGAATTAAATGAAGGAGTTACCACCACAAGTTCTAAAAGATGTAAAGTTGTTGTTATTGATTAATTTGTACTAGCCATTAGGGGGCGGCGGGCACCGCTCTTAGCCGGAATAAATACCACATCTTGACAAACAAGCTCTATGTATTGAGGAAAGCGCGATGGTAAATGGGTTACACACAACCTCTAGCATATCCAACACTTCTGCATTAGAATGAGCAAGAAGAGCCTCAAAAAAAGTTTTAAAAATTGAAGGACACAACATACTGTGCAAGGAGGTGTTTCAAGATAAGTTATAAAGAAAAAAAACCAGTGGCACAGACAAAATATAACACACCTAAAAGGACGCAAACATCATTTTTTTGTGATTCACAAGCAGGAACTAAAAAGCCATAAGAACCAGACAGCAAAAGCGGCAAAATTGTCTTTCAAGGCAAGAGAGGTTTGGAACCAAATCTGTGCACAAGTTTGCAAAGTAATTAGAGATGCAAACAAACAAAGATAGGTAGCCATAATATGAACAATATTATTACAAACAAAATCCAGCACATTTGAACAAAAGATCAATTCTGAATGTGTGAATAAATGGTCTATTCATGATGTGAATGATCTTTTGCTAATTTTCTAGTTGTTTTGTCAAATTAATGATCTGAGTACATACTGATTCCCTGCACTTTGGCTTTGCTTTATGGTGGATACTCAAATTGAACAACAACAAATATATATATATAACAGGTTGTGGAAAATGAAAGAGATTCACATTGGTTGATATCCACTGTTTTGCTAAGAATTGAGCTGGTATGGATTTGATGTACCTGGAATGATAGTGTTCTCACCTGGGATGTCTGATGATCCATTTAAAATTGTTACTTGATGCTGCAGCTAAAGAAAGACCAGTAGGAGGTAAAAGTTGATAAGCTGGGGTAGGATGAAGGCCATGAGGAAATCTAAATGAATCAAAAGTTAGACCTTGGGTTTTTTTCAAAATGCCTTTGAATTTCTTATGTATGGAGTTAAAGCGTCATTTTACTGATGATATTCTGAATAAACTTCATTTGAAGTTGGAGTTGTAACCCCATTAAGCCTTTCAAGTTACACTCTTGAGCTTTTTGAGCCCAATATTGTCTTTTTTGGAAGTTCTTCTTGGATTTGCTTGCATTTATTGATTTGTTCATGACATATAATTTGGAGAGATCTTCTTCAATTTGGACTAATAATGAGTTAAGACACATTGGGTTGCAATCCAAGATCTTAGCGCTAGAGGGACCAAATTGGAGTGATGTATCCCATCCTGATTCTCATATTGCTCTTTTGCTATCCATGTACTTCTCTTTTAGCTTGTCATTAAGAGCATTGTAATACTCTGTAGTGTCTAAAAATGCAATAAGTGGAATGTTCAATCAGTTGAGGATTTCCGAGTCAAATGACATTGAGTGAGAAAAATCAACATAGTTGTTAATTTCAACTTGATGATCCTCTTGATGAAATTTCCTTATAAGTTACACACTCATAAGTAGAAGGACCATTATGAGGACCAACTTCATGAGAGATTTCAGGTGGTCGAATACCGGCCGGAGTCAAAGAATCAACTAATGTCTGTCTCATCTATGAGAAGATCACCTGTAACCCAGTATTTGTAATACTTTTCAGAAGCTAAGACTTCCCTCTTTGGCCAATCTTGAGCATGTGAAGTTGGCATACCTGTATAGATCAACTTGGTCAAGGATGTTAATGATGGGAGTTGAGATCCTATTGGGTGATATGTTTGATTTCTGCTTGAAATTTTCTCATATTTGTTTGATCTGTGCATGATCCAAAGCATGAAACCTGTGGGTACAAGCAACAGTCAATGAGAACTGTTAGTACAAAACTACAACAGGAATCAGAAATAGTTGTATAGAGCACCTGAAGTTCACAAGATGATGTACTTGATAAATCACTGAAATGTTACGAGTCAATGGAAATTGTTTGCCTCTAATCAATCCAACAGCAATGAAGAAGGAATACCACCGAAATAGACAACACAAAGCAAGGCATAGGATATATAAGGTGAGATCAGCTTGGGTTGAAGTAACTTGATTAAACCCGATTCACAGTTACACATACATCTCTGACATGAGGGTCAGGTAAATAACAGCTACTATGTTTACCTTCCTGGATGGTTTCTAGTAATTCCAAGACATGAACTTGATCAAGATCACAAGATGGGTTCAAAATTAAAAGTGAATATTTGATCTGTTTCAAAGTTTCACTTGAATGAATGTATGGTAATTGATAATTCATGATCTTATGATCTTTGAGAAGATCAAGGACAGTTCAGTTGGAATATAAAAGGGATGACCATCAGAGAGAGATATGATTCAAGAGTCAATCAAGTTGAGATTGGGCCACCGAGTTTTGATCTGAAGGTAATGATGGTGTACTGATTTGGCTATTGATTTGACTATTGTTGACTTTTGCTTGTAGTTGGAATTGAAACCAAAAAATGTCAAATAATTGAATTATCTGATGAACTTGATTTTGATGTAATCATATTTGGTTGTGGAGGAGGACAATCAGAAGATAATTTTATAATATATTGCCATTCAACAACGCCAAAATAAAAAAACCACAACTCTTCTATGATTTGAAAGCATGACAAAACTGCATACTTTTTGAGTTTCTGCGGGGAAAACTAAAAAATCCATGCAAGTTCATGCTGGTCTTTCATGCAGGTTCCAATTTTGTGTACCACTAATCCAAAAAAAGAGAACACCAAACATGACCTAATTTGATAATGTATATGTGTCTTAGAACACCTTATTGTCACCTGTGATGAGGATCTGATAACAATTATCTTGTGTGAGATAAAAACATAGATCTCCTAATGACTATGTAAGATCACTGACCTGATAACAATGATCTTGTGTGAGATAAAAATATAGATCCCCTAATTGATAGGTAAGATTACTGACCTACAACATTGAAGTAGAGAAGTCAAGACAGAAAAATGAAAAATAAGTATATGTGATTTATCCATAGATTGATTTAAAGATAAACCTATGATGAGGTTCAATACGTTAGAAGATCAAATGAGTAAGCTCAATTGGTCTATGGATGTAGTTATGAGGAAAAAAATCTAACAAAAACAGTGATTAGATAAATCACTATGTATGAAATAAAAGTTGATGGGTACATACTTTCTCTTTCCAAAGACAAGAGGAAAGAGAAAGACGCAACTACAACATAGCTCAGTATATAAGGAAAAACAAAAATGAATATTCAATTGGGGTTATGAGCAATCTGCCATACATCACTTGCACATGTTTGATTCTATTTGTCATCTTAATATTATGTGTGCCAAGTCATTTTTACCTTACATTGTTGATTGCACTCCAACATAATTGATCTTCCAAGTGATTTCCAAACTCTGTAAAAAATCCCAAAAAACCAAAAAAATCACAAATGATAAGTCAAAAGCCTTTGTGAACATTCTTTATCAAGTGTATTAAAAAATAACATCTTACACTACAAGAAAGATAATATTTTCTGCATGGAAAAGAAAAGTCTCGACATAGAAAAATATTGAGATCTCAGGAGGAGAGCAAAAAATACAAAAAAATATGCACCTTGTTGCCTGCTATCAGAGCTTTAATTCAGGTATTTTTTGGTATTTTTAGAGTCTCTTTTGATGAATGTACTAACAATAAACCTTCATTTTCATCAAATTACAACCTGTAACAAAGGCTGAAATTTGGCTCATGAGAATCAAATGGACATTCTTATTTCTGAGAAAACTCTTGACTTTTTTAATTCCGGTCCAAAGGACTTGATCATTAACTCATTAGAAAGCTGAATGCATTCTGGACAAACTTTGTTATGGACTACAAGCTCTGGCTGTTGAGTTACAGAAGTTATAGATGTTTGAAACAATTTACACATATGTCTTCATAACACCTTTACCAGACTAGCTACAGATTTTCACTCTCAATGAAAGCTCTGGAGCAGATGTTCAGCTTTCTAATGAATCTAAAATCGAGGGTTTTCGTGCCCAAATGCAAAAGTTATGTGGTTTCTTAGAAATCAAATTGTCCATTTGATCTTCATGAGCCAAATCTCTGCATTTGTTACAGGTTTTAATTTGAGGAAATTGAAGGTTTATTGTTAGTACATTCATCAAAAGAGACTCTAAAAATACCAAAAAATAATTGGATCAAAGCTCTGATAGCAGGCAACAAGGTGCATATTTTTTTGTATTTTTTGCTCTCCTCCTGAGATCTCAATATTTTTCTATGTCTAGACTTTTCTTTTCCGTGCAGAAAATATTATCTTTCTTGTAGTGTTACCAAATCCAGCTCCTTGTTTAGCAACCAAAAGTTTACAATCTCAATGAGATTGATTGGTTTCTAAATCCAATATCTCAGTGAAGATCCTTTCCCATATATTCAAACCTGTCAAATCAATTCTATTTTCAATAGAGTTACAAATGTGATACCAGTTTTATCTATAGATTGTGGTTTCAGAATCATTTTGAAGTGAAACACTGAAGTTTTTTTGACTCACGGCATTGAATTTCCATTTTGCTTGACCTGAAATCAGACAGCTGAGAGAAGGATTGATATGATGTTATAAGACTTCACAAGAAAGGTGTATAATGATCTTGAGATTGCCTAGAGTGAACTGATTGATGATCAATTTTAGATTCCTAGTTTCAATGATTGATTTGAGTGAAGATCATTTTGATTTTCATTTGAAGATGTTTGTAAGATTAAATCACGTAAAATCTTTCCAAAAATGGTTGAATGTATGTAGATGTTGGGAAGTTGATATCAATCCGGACTATGTACACTGTGTCTGGGTAGCGTTTGCTTGTTGATGAGCGCACACGACTTTCCTTTCTGCCTCAAAGGGAGTTGGTGTGCACTCGTTGACAAACAAACCCTACACGGACACAGTGGTAAAGACACTGGGATGTGAATTAAATTGAATGGTGATTGGTTTCTTTGAACCAATAACTTGATCAAAACCATTTCCAAACCAGATCCTGATCTGAAATGCTAGAAACTCAAATTCCTCCATAGTGACAGGAAAACACCTTTGGAAGAGATTGTTGAAGAGGAAGAGCCAAAGGTTGAGGGCGCGGAAGAAGCTACGGATAGCAAGAATTAGGTGCATTAGTTGAATTTAAATTGGCCAGCAAAGGGCTCAAAGAATCTGTAAGGACACAAATCAAACCGGCCCTCAAGCTAATCAGAGAGAAAAATAAAAGTAGGCAGTTTTTGTTATCTCATTTTGCTGATGCAGGTTCACCGGTTTCAAAAAAAGATTAATTGTTCAATCACTCACCTGGATCAGTTGAGATTTTTCACTATCTTACCGTCAATGAAATTAATGTGTTTTGGAACTGATCTGTTCCACATTGTACTTGGAGATGTGTAGGCAAACTGAAAAAATGATAACATACCCATCAAAAATGCCCTTTGTGAGATTGAAAAACATAAATGGCTCACGTTCTTGATTTGAATGTTTCCCCTTACACATTGTTTGAATTTTTACCTTGCGTAAGTCACTGCAAAAAAGGTCCATTCTCAATTGTAACATTCTATATTTTCAATAGACTTTTCCTTCCCTTGCTTAGTTTCTTACTAAGTGAGGGAAGGAGTAGATGCGGGCGGTAGGTCTCGTGGAAGTTTCTACTTCCCTTGAGACCTGGAAGATCTAATGATGTGTACTCAGATACATCTGTGGAGAGTTCTCTCGTAAGAGCTCTCTTCAGGAAGTATCTGTTTTGTTCTGAGAGAATTATATCGTGAACTTCTCGTTAAGGAACGGTAAACCTTGTAGAGAGATTCTTTCTACTGGTTTACTGAGTACTCTGTCTTCCCAGAAAGGGGAGGAGGCTGAATATCCCGTTCTCAGGTGGCGGGCCTGAGCCTAGTTAGCTTCTCCCTTTCCTGACGCCTGTGCATCTTGATGTCAAGAAATTTGGGTAGGTAATGTCTTTCAACAACAATGGGATTGTAATTACAAGGTAAGTTACGTACTGGGTGTGTGCAGAGTAAAGGAAGACATGACTGTGACGTGTGTACTTGAACATGTTTGTCAAGTAGTGTTAGGTGAGGTTATGGGTAGTTGAAAAAGGGACACTAGTCATAAGATGGGATGCTATCTTCTGTGATCCGTAAGATTTGTTTTGCTGCTTCCCACTCTTTAGTATCCCATTCCCTCTGATATAGAGCGTGGCATGAGGATTTCCAATGTCCAAGCAGCTTGATGGTGTCGAGGTTGATGTTTGCTTTGGTTAATAGTGTTGCACCACCTATTCTGAATGAATGACCAGATAAATTGGAGTTCTTACCCCACGACCTGTGCATGACTCTTGTCACGATCTGTCTAGTGATTGCCGTCATTCCAGATTTGCTCCACGTGAGGAATAAAGGAGGGTCTTTGACTTTCTTCAGGTAAACCAACAGTCGTTTCAAGGCGCCTACGGGACACAGAACACCCCCGGTAGCTCTCAGTACTAGCAGTTGGGATTCCCCTGGTGCAGCTGTCTTGGCTTCGTGTAACGTGATCTCAGCTCTGTCAAGGCCGTTGTTGTGATAGAATCTGACGTCAGATCGTAGTATTGCACTATGGTCATGTCTGTTGTAAGTATCAGACTCGTAAACCAGTTCCCCCATTCTAGCGAGACCCCAGTAGGCAACTAAGACTAGAGCAGTCAGACCTTTTGAATCCATCTCTTGTTTGGCAATGTCTGAGACAAGAGAAAGGAGGGCCTTAGGAGTCACAGGTTTTTGGTTGACCTTATGGACAGGGGCGTGCGTCTCTAGTTTCTTTGAAGCGCGGAGCAACATCTTCAAGCGGGTTAAATGGATGGTAGGGAAGTTGTAACGGTGAAAAGTGTGCCAGGTTCGTAATGCGGTCAAGTACTTTGTGATTGTCGTGACTTTCACGGGTTTGTTGGTTGCGCGTCTGTTAACATTGTGTCCAGCCCAGATTATAAAGCTCTCGACTGTTTCGCAGGAAGCTGGGAACGGGCTTCGCTTTTTTAGGGTAGCAAACAGTTTGAACTTCTTTACGCCAGATGAATAAGATTTGATGGTTGAACGGCTCCATCCTGCTTGAATTATGTGTCTCTGTGCTCTAGTCAGAGGGCGTTTGACCTTGTCATCGACTCGTAGGAAGGCTTTGATGCATCTCATGCTGGGTATTGTGATACAGGGTGGGAGATGGTACTAAAGGTCGAGGAATGTCTCTGCATTAGCCTTAGATAGGTCGCTTGAGTTAACGGGGACTGTCTCAAGCTGGGCGTGCTTACCTATAGACAGGGGGACAATATCCTGAAGAGGCAGGGTCCGTAGAGATAGAAAGTAGATAGATAAAATTGAAGTACGAGGAGGACTGAAGTAATGTGGGCGCGACAAAGGGGTGTGATGGATAGAGCAGAAAGATGTAGAGGGAAAAACAAGTGGTTGTGAGGATCAGGGTTTAGGACTGTGGAGTGTTTCTATTATAGTATCGGCCTCTGCTGGAAACTCGACCTCCTCAAGCCATCACGTCAAATCCTCTGGGACTGTCACATGAATTTGCAAATACCAAGGCTTGGTGGTCGGTAAGCCACGTGATAGTTGGTCGGCTGTGTTGTCTAAAGTAGACACGCGACACTGTTCTAATTGGCAATCATTCTGGAAAAGCAACGTTGAAATATTTTTCCACTCTTCATTTACCCAGTGGTCTCTTGAGGACTTGTTTCACAGCACTCCCTCAGTTGTCGTGTTGTCAGTGAGCACCAGGAATTGTTCTCCCTCTAGCGGGCGCGTCTTCTGTACGACAAGTAGTCCCAGACAGACAGTAACCGTTTCCAACCATGTGATCCCACAAGTTGGTCTTCCTTCTGGTCAATCCCAACCAGGACGTAGTTTGAACTGTGCCCAAGATTTTCCAACAATGACACCAATGCCGAATGACGTGGAGGTGTCCCCTACCCAACCAATGTTGTTGACTATCCTAGTTTTCAGCAGCAGCCGGTTGGGGAAAGAATTCAAAGTGTTCTTCCAGAGGTCTAGGTCGCTTCTTACAAGGGGGGGCATTTTTTGTTTGGCTTCGAGCTTTGACCATTCACATTTCCAACGAAAACCTGATCGCAGGTAGCATCATAGTTGGGGAGCAATGTAGGAGACGTGACATAGGCGACCGTACATCTTCTCTACTTCCTTGAAGGTGTAGTCGACTTTGGCAAGGAATTCCTCAATTTGGCTTTTTCTCTCTTTCAATTTCTTCGGAGGAAGACAGACTGTCTTGTTGGCGACATCCCAGAGGAAACCTATATATTTCTGTTTGTCACTGAAATGTGTGAACTTGGTTTTGTTCGTTTTAACCCCCAAGCTAGTGCTATATGCCACAACCTCATTCATGCTGAGTGGACTGGACTCTTCCTTTATCACCAGGTTGTCGTCCACCCAGCGAAAGACTTTGTTTAGACCAAATTCTAACTCAACGAGTTCTTTCCACGCGTCCGCTGGTCCACCAAAGCTGCCACAGCCCGCTATGCCTCCAAAGGAGATGCACAGGTCAATATATAGTAAACCATTGAAGTCTTGTATGAGTAAGAAAGGCCATTGAGATGGGCGAGTTCCTATCTGCCTATAAGCTTTTAGCCAGTCAAAAAGGGCGATTTTTAACGGAACTGAAGCATTGGCGATGTGTAGTGCGACTCGTTCGAAGTTATCCCAAATCGTTTTGAAGTCATCTTTGTTGAAGCATGAGTTGACACTTGGGATGTTGGGGTCGTGTTTGGGAAAAGACAGGTCGTTTATTGGGCGGAAGGTAACGTCGCCGTTTGTTACGGCACCGAGGGGACTTGACCTTAAGAAGTTGTAGCGAGACAACATCTCTTGCTTCGTGTAAGGTCCGTACATCCGGCCAGCCGCCACCTCCTGTCGTAGGTTTTTCTCCATGTCCTCCCTGGCGGAAAGTGCTGACTGGTGATTGGGAGGGCAGAAGAAGGGAAGGTTATCTATCGAGCGGACTGGTATTCCCTGGTCAAAACCCTCTTTGAAACCATCAATTATGAACTGTAGCCTTGGCAGGGGAGGATGTTTTTCAAGCGCATTCCTCCAAGCGTGTATTTTCATGTTGCACTTGATGCCTTTTGGCCAAATGGGTTGTTTCTTACCGTCTGAGCTATTGGGTTTGTCGGAAGGGGTAGTGGAGATACCTTCTACAGGTTTCTCGCTAAAACTAGGCAAAAAAGGGCAAACAAGCGGTGGCGCGTGAGTTCTTTGTGTAATATGGACAAGAAGTTTTCATTTTCCAATATACACTGACCAAAAAAGAGGATGACAAGTGCGCTGCTTGGTAAAGCTAGATTCAGAGAGGAGTAAAAAAAAAACCTGGTCTTACGACAGGTGGGTAAAAAACAAATTAAGAAACTGAGAAGGTAGAAAAGGATGGGTACGGGAGACAAATTATAAAGTGAGGGTTGTGGACTTATTTGGACACGTAATAGGCAAGTGTAACAGGTCACTCGAAGGGATTGCAGACTGATAAAGGGTACCGGATTGGACATATGGGATAAAAAACCAAAAGGAGACGAGTGGAGGTAAAAAAGGGGGGAAGTATCAAGAACACCAACTGCTGATGATTCGTGGTTAGCTCACGTGTTGTTTCTAAGATTTTGGAAACTGCCTCTTCCTCCTTGCCAACCACCTCTGCCTCCTCTGCTAGGAAATCTGTTTGCTGCCATGGGAGTCGCGATTGGTGCAGGTTGCTGGACCTGGTACAAGGTAGGGTTTAGAGGGAGGTCGTGTTGTACTGGCTGAGGTGCCGTTTGGGGCGGCACTTGGCTGGGCATGTTGTGCTGTGGAGCGTTGTGACCTCCGTGTCTGCTTCTTTTTCTCTTGAGTAAGTGGCTCTCTGAGCTGTGGCCTGTGTGACTTCCACCGCTATTTGATTGTTGAGGGGCCTGGTGTCTAGAAGAAGAACAAACAATCAGATGGGGATTTCAAGGGTTAGGACTTATTGGAGCCATTCTGGGCTGCGGTATAAACCCTTCCGGTGGTTTATCTTACGTGTAAAGACCAGTCTCTGGGTCTTTAGACTCCCATCTACCACCTCTTGCGTATGAGTTGACATCCCCGTAGTTAGCCTTGCTGGATCGTAGAGACTTGTCCTTTGCTTGGTTCTCGTATTGCAATACTCGAGTTCCAATGTCTTTCATCAGTGTTTTGCTATCACACTTGATGAAAATCTGTGAACAAACAAGAATGTCGTACCTTAAGGCTGTCATCCAGCACTCGGTAGACCGTCTGAGAATCATTGTTTTGTGATTAGCAATGTTCTACCCTTGGATTTCTTAGGAGAGAAATAAGGATACATGTTTGAAGACTTGGAGAGACCAACTTGATTGCCTTCACGTTCACGATGTGCAGCTTTAAGTATTTTGACAAAGGTTTCTGGTTGTAGTAAAAAGCCAGATACCTTCTGATCAAACTCATGTTCTCAGACCATTCACCGAAAGTCTGGCGAAATTCGGAAGAAGTGTAATGTGTCGAAACACCATTACAAAACCTATAAACATAAATCTAGCTATAAACATATTCAGACCTAAACAGATATTATATCTTTCCAAATTCTTCACGCACACAATTGGCTCCTTAGGGAATCTTTGACTGATTTAGATTCATATCCTTTGGAGCCAGGTGAGCTCATCATATTTCTCTTTTAACATTTCTTTATTCATTATTTGTAATCCTTAGGGAATCTTTGACTGATTTAGATTCATATCCTTTGGAGCCAGCTTTTAATTATAATTTTTATTGGCATTAGAATCAGTCGGAACCACCTTGTGGTATCCTGTTCCCTCCGCTCACGTTTACGAGCGCTATCGAGATCATTTAGGTGAAGGACTTTCAGAAGTTCCTTACACTTTTTTTTTCTAATACCAATCCCGAGTAAACAAATTGAAATCGTATGAACAGACTTTTACGTCTTATCTCCGCACCCGGATTCACCTGAATCAAACCTTATCGTTGTTCAAACCCCACATTCATACATGAGCCCTCCCCCGGATTCACGTTTAACCCGTAGTTCACAGCTACCACTCACAGATCGAGTGGACGATCCCAAAACTTTTCTTCGCCAACCTCCAACTTTTCACCAACGTTCTACCGAGGACGCTAGTGCCTATTCTTCGGACAAAGTTCTCTTCGCTACTTCATCTCGGTTCACCCCCGCCACCGCTAAACCGTATCATCCTCCATCGACACCGGCACAACCAGTCCCCGGTGATTTTCCCCAGACCCCAGCTCTACTTCATCGTCGCCTACCTCAACTTCTAAAGGAAGAAGGGAGACTCCGAATTGAGCATCGCGCTACGGCCCTACCGTTTCACACCTCACCCTTGAAGTCTACCGAGACGATGACTTACGCAGCTGGAGATACCAGCAACTCAAAGATGACCAAATCATCATCACAAGGCGACGACTTCCCTCCTGACTCATCCACCAACGATCTTCTACGTTTGATCCTGATGGCACAAAACGCCGGGATTCAAGCAGCCAATGAATCCGCTCGGAGGATTGCTAGACTTGAGGAGGAGCGAATTGCTGCGGCTCGCGAATCGGCCGAGAAGATCGCTGCATTAGAAGAACGCCTCCTAACGTTCCAGCTGAACTCAGCATCCTCTTCTCAATCACCTCCTGCTCCTGAACCAGCGGACCGAGGTATTGATCTCACCAGGTTCAAGTCCTCGGATGGACCTACTTTCAAAGGACCTTACCGTGACACGGAAGCCTTTCTCAAATGGTTCACGGCACTGAAGATCTTCTTCCTTGTAAAGAAGATCGACAAAGACGCGGATAGGATCATCCTCACGGGATCCTACCTGCTTGAGACCAACCTTCAAGCTTTTTGGTCACACAACGTCAACACTTTCAAGGAGGGATTGTGGAAAGATTTCAAAGATCGATTGTTTCGATCAGCGTTACCATCAGACTGGAGTGACAAGCTTCGAGAGAAGATTCTCCTTCTTCGCATGTCCACTAGCAAAGACTTCAAGGCCTATAGCACCAGAGCTCGATCAACCCAATCACTCCTGAACCACGACGAATTGGTGCTCCAAGACTATAAACTTGCTGAACATCTCATCCTCGGCATGTTACCAGAGTTGAAATCCACTATTCGCATCCACGTGCCAATCAAAGAAGAAGACTTTGATTACAATCACTTTGAAGAGCGGTGTGATCAATTTTATGACGATCTGGTTGTCAAGAAAGTGATCCAAAAACGCCACATTACCTCCACTTCTGCCCGTCCTTCGACGTTCAACAACACTCGCCCCCCTCCCGAGAAATCAACTAATGAGGACTTCTACTGGAAGATCAGCGCATATCTCGACTCGGCAGGTCTCTGTCACTACTGCAAGAAGCAGTGCGGCAGTGAATACCGACAATGCACTGGGACGCTTTCCAGGGAACGAATCGTATTCCCACCTGAATTCAAAGCCCCGCCAAAACCTGCCAACTATGTTCCACCAAGAGCTCATTTAGCTAGCACGTCAAACGCCGCTGGCAGGCCTGTCAACCCACCAGCTGGACGCCCGGTCAAGAACACAGTTGCGGCAGCCACCTTTCCAGAACACAATACCACCACTATCGCGGCTTATGAAGAGATTGACCGAGAGCTGCGTGAAATCGCCAACGGAAATGACGAACTCATCGTGCCTGATGAAACAGGGTACGTCAACCAACCTGTCTCTCAGCCCGTGGTGATCTTGCAGCTGAACTGTAATGGGGCACCTATTCGGGCACTGGAGGACGCAGGTTCTGAGACAAACCTTATCTCGGAGGACTTCATTGATCGATTGAAATTGAAACGTCGGAAGCTAGTCAAACCAACAATCATGGGACTAGCACTCGAAGCTGGAGGACAACCCCCAATGTTCACCGAATTCACGACAGCCACATTGAAACACCCCTCCTCCGGTTTTTGCTTTGATCGAACTTATCTCAAGATTGGAAAATTGGGATCATCTTATGACATCATTCTTGGAGCCCCCTTTCTTGCTCGTCACCAGTTATCAGTATCTTGTTCACAAAAAGCTGTAATTAGTGAAATCACAGATGCCAGACTTTTAGATTATCGTCATGAAGAGGAAATGAAAGAGGAATTCAAAGTCTCTATTCGTGAGAAGATTGCGTTGACTGAAGAGAGAGTTGAGAGTGAGAAATGGAACTCGTGGGAGAAGTCCCTACAAGAGAAGAACAATCCCTTGTTGACCAGAGAAAGTGAGTCGTGGAAGAGCATGGAAGAGTCTTTCCTTATCAAATTTCAAGACCTCTTCCCCGTGGACATCCCAGCTATATCAGATGAAGCGGAAGCAAAAGGAGAATTCAAAGACGGCTCATTCCCTGAAAGCTTACAGGACCCATCATCAAAAGTCAGGCATAAGATTATCCTCACCAACGAGAATGCAGTGATTAATGAGCGCCAGTACCCATACCCAGCCAAACACATGGCAGCGTGGCATAAACTTGTGGATCAACATCTTGCAGCAGGCCGCCTGCGACGCTCATTCAGCCAATACGCCTTGCCCAGCCTCATTATTCCAAAGAAGGACCCTTTGGAACTTCCAAGGTGGGTATGTGATTACCGCACCTTGAATAGTATGACCGTCAGGGACCGTTCACCTCTTCCTAATGTGGATGAGTTGGTCAGACTAGTGGCTAAGGGCAAGGTTTTTTCGATTCTTGATCAAACAAACGCCTTCTTCCAGACCTGGATGCGGGAGGCTGACATTCCATTGACAGCTGTGAAGACACCATGGGGCCTTTACGAATGGTGCGTAATGCCCATGGGACTCACAAACGCTCCGGCTACTCACCAAGCGAGACTCAAAGAAGCATTGGGAGAATTGATCAATACGGTGTGTGTGGTCTATTTAGACGACATTGTCATATTTTCAGACTCAGTTGAAGAACACAAGAAGCATGTGGAATTGGTGCTGAAAAGATTACGTGTGGCCAATCTTTATTGTAGTAGTAAGAAAACAAAGTTGTTCAGGCAAGAAGTCAAGTTCCTAGGTCATGTAATCTCAGCTGACGGAATGCGAGCAGATGAAGAGAAAGTGGAACAAATTCGTCAATGGGAGTCACCAAAGTCCGGGAAAGGAGTCCGAAAGTTTCTTGGCACCGTGCAATGGATGAAGAAATTCATCTCAGGCCTCGAAAAATATGTCGGCAAGCTCACTCCTCTAACAAGCAGCAAACTTAAGAAGAGGGATTTTAGGTGGGGCGAAGCTGAAGAACGAGCATTTCAAAACATTAAACGAATCATGACCACCCTGCCCTGCCTGAAAACCGTTGACTACGACTCCACCGACCCCCTTTGGTTATTTTCCGATGCTAGCGGCACAGGTTTGGGCGCAGCGCTTTTTCAGGGTAAGGAGTGGAAAACGGCACATCCCATTGCATACGAATCCCGTCAAATGTCCGCAGCAGAACGTAACTACCCGGTGCATGAACAGGAGCTTCTCGCAGTTATTCATGCACTTCAGAAGTGGCGAATGCTCTTATTAGGCATGAAGGTAAATGTCATGAGCGACCATCATTCGCTGACTTACCTTTTGAAACAACGTTCACTCAGTCGACGACAGGCCCGATGGCTCGAACAACTTGCGGACTTTGACTTACAATTCCAGTATGTCAAGGGCGAGGATAATTCGGTGGCCGACGCGCTGTCCAGGTAAGATGTCGACGATCTACAGACAGGAGTTGAGACCATCGCAGCGTTAGCCTTATCTCAAACCAGAATCTCTGAAGAATTCCACAGGAAAGTGACCGCTGGTTACGAGTCCGACAAGTTCTGCTTGGCGGTCAGAGACGGCACACCACTCCGAGAGGATTGCTATATCGACAATGGATTGATTTTTATCGAAGACAGACTGCTGATTCCGGATTCTGAAAACTTGAGAATTCAACTTATCGACGAAGCACATAGAAGAGTGGGCCACCTGGGTTTACTGAAGACTGTGGCTACCCTACGATCGGATTTCTTCTGGCCCAAGATGAGCAAGGACGTTGAGGCGCGACTGAAGTCGTGCGAGACGTGCCAGAAAACGAAATCCCGCACAACTCTTCCTCACGGAAAAATGAAGACTCCCCACATGCCGACGGAACCCCTTTCTGACATCGCAATCGACTTTATCGGCCCCCTCCCAAAGATTAACACTTACGATATGCTACTCACCTGTACTTGTTGCCTCACTGGTTTCACTCGCCTTATCCCGACGAACCAAAGTGACACGGCCGAGAAGACGGCATCTCGTTTCTTCACCGCTTGGATGGGCTCCTTAGGAGCACCCAAGTCCATCATCAGCGACCGGGATGAAGCGTGGTCTTCTAAATTCTGGAGATTGTTAGTCGAACGACTTAACATCTCTTTCCATCGGTCATTGGCATACCATCCACAGGCGGATGGGAGAAGTGAAAGGACTAATAAAACAGTCGGTCAGATACTCCGGACCTTCACAGAAAAACGTCAAACTCGTTGGCTGGAATCACTGCCGGCTGTCGAATTTGCAATCAACACCGCGATCAACGTCGCCACAGGTCATTCCCCATTCGAGGTAGTTTTTGGACGCCAGGCAAGACTCTTTCCCTCCACCATGACAACTAATGAATCACCACCCTCACTGGACGTGTGGCTTCAACAACGAGAAGGGACGTGGGCACAGGTTCGGGACAACTTGTGGTCAAGCCGGGTACTTCAGGCACTCCAACACAATAAAAGACATCAGGACTTGACGTTGAATACGGGAGACTGGGCCTTACTGGACTCGGGAGATTGGCGTGGCCAACATTCAGGTGGCGTCGATAAGCTCAAAGAACGGTACAAAGGCCCGTACAAGATTTTGGAGACATTCAACACTGGTCAAAGCGTCCGGTTGGACCTCCCCACCGGCGACAAGCGACATCCTGTTTTCAACATCTCAAAGCTTAAGGCATTCGTGGAGGACTCTCAGCTGAGGTCAAGTGACCAAAAGTAAGTCCCATCCTTTGTATGCACCGCCGGGCACCTCTACGCCGTTGTTTCGAAAACTTTACCTTGGCCACACTGTGAGCGTCCCTTGGGTTCCAAAAAAAAAAATTCCTTTCTTCTCTTAAAGAAAAATTGGTGACCCCTGCGTGGGTATAGTGGCGGTTCTTCCTTTTTTTTCTTTCTTTTCTTGACTCAATCACCTTGCGCATTCTCGCACCTTGGCATTAAGCCTTTTATAGGAGGGGAGAATGTAATGCGTCGAAACACCATTACAAAACCTATAAACATAAATCTAGCTATAAACATATTCAGACCTAAACAGATATTATATCTTTCCAAATTCTTCACGCACACAATTGGCTCCTTAGGGAATCTTTGACTGATTTAGATTCATATCCTTTGGAGCCAGGTGAGCTCATCATATTTCTCTTTTAACATTTCTTTATTCATTATTTGTAATCCTTAGGGAATCTTTGACTGATTTAGATTCATATCCTTTGGAGCCAGCTTTTAGTTATAATTTTTATTGGCATTAGAATCAGTCGGAACCACCTTGTGGTATCCTGTTCCCTCCGCTCACGTTTACGAGCGCTATCGAGATCATTTAGGTGAAGGACTTTCAGAAGTTCCTTACAAGAAGCATCTAAACCTTTGTTGGTTTTGTTCTTGGAGGATGAAGAGTTATGGTTTCTGTTGTGCTCGGTCTTGTCGGCTTTAGCAAAGTTCTGATCAAAAACCGTGAGGGGGATGGATGTGTTAAGATCTGACATCTGATCTCCCCAAAATGGCTGATGTGTGATTAAGCGGAAGGCAATATTAATAATACAAATTTAAAACTGTCTTCTGGAATATTTTTAGTGTTGGAGGGATATTCACCTGTAAAGGTACCAAGTCTCCAGTTGGGACGGATCCAATGTCGATGGCAATGACACCTTTGATTTTTGACTTCTTCTTTGAGGACTTTCGCTTTTGCTTCTTTGCCTTCTTCTTATCTTTCTCACTCCTCGACTTCTTTCTCATGCTTTTCCCTTTTGACTTTTTCTTCAACTTTGACTTCTGATGTTTCGCTGCTTTCTTTTGTGTTCCTACATATCAGAAGGAGTGGATCTTATCAGTTTTGATAGAATTGAAAGGCAATGGGGGTTTTTTTATGAGGGGGAGTAGGATGTGAACTTGATAAAGTAATCTACCCTGAATTTAGTATATCACAGGGGATTAAAGTAGCAGGGGTAGAAAAAGGGTTTGGCCCTGCATGTGAGGTACTTGAGCATGATAAGTGTGGAGGTGATTGTGGTTTCAGGATGTTAACCTTTCCTCTACTGGTATTTATGGGGAAATTGAGTTTGAGGGCTAGATAAGCCATGGGGATGTACGATGAGAGGGGGAGTGGGAATTTGGGCAGTGCCTTAAAAAGGCGAAAAGAGGTGTATATGGATGTGACACTGCAGATTTACGCTTTCTCTTTCTTCTGTCTTCATCTTCATCGTCAGATGAGGATTCAGAGGCGTCGCTTGAGCTAGAAGAGTCTGAGCCAGAGTCTGATCCAGAAGAAAGAGATGACAAATCAGAGGACGATGAGCTTGAAGATTCTGAAGAGCTTGAGGAGTCTGAGCTGCTATCAGAATCAGAAGAGTCTGAAGGGGGGCTGTCGTCTATTCCGGAGTCTGCTAAGTCTTGGTTTAAACCGTTGCCGTTTATTGTTGTCTCTGATTAAGCGTCGTCAACAATGGGTTGTTCGGGTTCTGAATTGTTTGGACCAGGATTGTCTGAGTCTGATTTGTTTGTCAGGTCATGATGAATAACTTGATCTGGAGCGGGGTTAGCCTGGGCACCTCCAGGTAAGAGATTGTTGGCATCTCGGTTGTTGGGTGCGTTGTCTACGACGTTGTTTGTTGAGTCTGAGTCTTTGCCGACGTCAGATTCACCATCTGGTGGTAAGTCTTCTCCGTCGATTGAAGAATTGTTAGCACCAGTACTGGTGGACTGGGTGTTGTTGCCGTTGGCTCGTCTATTGGCTCTGATAGCTCTAGATTCTGCATTTGCCATGACTCGGGCTGAAATATAAGGTAATGTCGAAATTGTATCTAGTCTTTAAATAGAATGAGGAAAAACAGATGATTGTGTGTTAGGCAGTAACTATGTGTGTAAGCTTCCAGTATTTAGATTTAAATAAATGAGAAATGTAAAGCTTTCAGTGTTTTAGAGTGAAAGGAATAATAAACTGAAAGTTATCAGAAATAAAGTGTTATTCAACTAGATTATAGACTGGATAATATAGATGAAAAATGTGGAAGAATTATTAGTTGATGATAATAGAATTAGTAGCTGGAACGGACAAGGGAACAAAACCCAATAAGGAGCTTGTCTGTTAAATAAATTCGTGACTTCGCTTTGCTTGGAGCAAAATTGAAGAGCGACCAAGAGCTTCTCCATTGGTAAATGGAGAACTCTTAGTTGTTTAATCTATCCTTCTTTGATGGTAATAGCTCCTTTTTGGGGTTTGCTCGATCCTACTAATTTACTCCTATCAGGTAATTCTTCTCTCAAAAGAGCACTCTTACCTTTTTCACGGAAATATCTCACAAGGCGTGCCTTTTGTAAGAGGCAAAGAAAGTCATTAGCCCAAAACTATTCAAAATTGACCAGAGTCTTATAACAAATACACAAGACTCCACACCTCGAAACATCAATCTTTTGATTCTCTTTGATGAAGGTATAATCATGATATCATTGATGTTGAAGTGTTGAAGGGTTTTGATGAGGTAAATAGTCAACTTGGTGTTCTTATTGGATCTAGTACCTTCGAATTGGCTTTGAGGAAAAACCACCTAATTCAACATGTTGGTTAACTTGGATTTTTTTCAGTTGTCTGATTGCTGGTAATGAGAGGCCAAGATTGGTTAACTTCAATGACATTGAGATTTCCTGAATTCACACTGAAAATTCAAATCTTGATAATCCTTGTCTGTGGGTATTAGAGCTGACAATTGATTCTGAAATATCCTGTTGATGTTGGTGGAGCCAAGGAGATGCATTGGTTAGGCATCGCGAGATCAAGTGCAGTTCACAGTGGATTTGATTGTTTCAGATCGGTTTTGATGTGAGGCAAAGCAACCCGGCGTGTAAATGATTGGCTGTGAAAATGATGGTGTGACTGATCATGCCAGTGGATGCAGATTGATTTGTGGTGAAAGGTTTCTGACTATGGACAAAACTCAAAAATCATGCTAATGGTGGATTTTTTCAAGTTTTGTAAGCGAACCGTATTTGTGGTTAAATGTAATGATTTCTATTATTTGTGTAATTATTTTACAATGTGTTTTTTTGTCAAAGATTTATTGGAATTGTGGATATGTTTCAAATTTTGATATGAGGATGTTATTTACAAACCTTCTATTTCACTATTATAATAATAATCTGATACGCTTTGTGTTGAGTTGAAAAGAGAGTATTGATCTCCCAATACAATAACATAAACTGATTTTTCCGTCCTCCAGTGCTCTCATTTTGAGTCCAAACTGCTTTTTCCGTCTTTTCCGTCCTCCAGTGCTCTCATTTCCAGTGGAAACTGCCCTTTCCGTCCTCCGGTACTCTTGTTTCGACATGAAAATGGTGCTTCATTACCCGTCAGACCAGTCTGGTGGTGCAGGCGCTGGATTTGTAGCGCCTACATATGCAAGACTGCATGTAGGCGCTTATTTGGGCTGAAAAATTTATGTAGGCGCTTGTAATTTACGCCCATATGCCTTAGTAACCATGTAGGCGTATTTTCCAAGCACCTAATTGGCGGGTGCTCATTGGCCAGCGCCTACATACAGAAAAGGGAATGTGGGCGCTCAAAAATTACAACAAATTATGCCTACATCTTTCTTTGGGAATGTAGGCGCTTTTTTGAGCGCCTACATTGTTTTTTCCATGTAGGCGTACGCAAATGATGCCTACATTAGGTTTTCAGCCTGTAGGCGTCATTTGAAAAAGGAAAAAGCACCTACATCATAAATGTCAGCACTTTTTGGCAGAAAACACCCGTGTAGGCGTAATTTGGACAGTGCCTACATGGATTTCATGTGAGCTGCAAATAGCGAAGGCCTTGATTTATAATGGAATATGTAAATAGAATGTAATACTGAATGTATAAAAACTATAAGAAGAGATTGGAAGATAAAGGCATCATTTTTTGTTGATTGGCTTCTTGTTTACCTTCTTATTTGGTCTGTGTGATTGTGATTCAAGTATCTTGGCCTGAACTCAGTCATTCAAAGGCAGCGTAAATGAACGTTTGGCTCTTGGGATGTTGTCATAAATTACAGACCCACTGTCAAATTTGCCGCAGTCTCGTTTATAGATCAGATTGTAAAAACTAAGGTCATTTTGTAAATTAGCTATCTTCATCAAATCAAATTTACACTAAGACATTTTGAAAAAAACTCACCAAACTGTATATGGACACCCTTTTGAAACTAAATAGCCCAATTGATTGTCTACTTCAGTCCATATTGTGGAAGTAGCCTTATCTGGAAAGTATAGTACCAGGCATTCACAATGCTGTAAGTAGACAAATGGAAGAATACATGACCTTCATAATAATTTGAAAACTACATACAAAATACTTACAAGATATGCAAACTGGGTGCGGGATAGCATGTCAGTATTATGCCAAATAATTTTGGGTGATTTCAATTCTGATTCCCCCTTACCAACTTGAACAATCTGACATAAAACGTTGTCAGCATACACTCATTGTGTTTATAGTGATACAGATTTACATACTAATTCAACAAGTGTATGAAGGTTGGGTGTTGATCTAGTACATATGATTGGGTTTGATACCTGTAACCAGCTGGCCAGGGTTGTTGAATAGAAAGGGAGAGCCCTGTTATCATATAAGTAAATAGAAGAATTTCAAAGGACTTACTGCAGTGTCTAAGTTCTCTTGGGTGTGCTTGGCCTTTCCTTTGATCATTGTTGTCAAGTGCTGAGTGTTGGCTGTGAGAGTGATTCCATTAGGCTTGGGTGGAAGTTGCTCGGTACACCACAGAAGTTCCTGTTGAAGGATTGACTTCTGTAATGGGGAAAAAGAAAAAAATGAGTAAGAATTGGTAAAGAAGACTTTGAGACACACCTTGATCTTCCTGAAAAGAGAGTTTCCAATGAGTGTCTTGTTTGGCTTCCTAACAACAGCAGTGTAGGCTTCAACACTTGAGTTGATAACATGTTGAAAGGCCAATTGAAATGTTAATTTCAGTGATTAGAACATCATAAATTCAGTAATTTGATATGATTATGTGATATGGAATCATGATCACTTACCTTGAGAGGCTCCATTTTGAGCCAGACACATGATGGGAAGTTGGTGTATTGTTTCTCACCTCACTGGAATCCATCTGGTCTTGAACTCTTTGAACAATATTGTTTACTACATTATCTTTAATTGTTTCAATCTGATCCATGAGTTCATCACAGATATTGGCTTGACCGGCAAGGATGTCTTGATGTAGCTTAGATAGAAACAAGCCAAGATGAATGGTGTGTTTACTTGGACTATGCACCTGAATATCAAGGAAGATTTTGATTAACACCAGTGTATCAAATCAATAGAACAAACTCATGTGTGACAACCAGCTGCCGATCTGGATATGGCTTTCATCAAGGCCAGGCATTCCATCAGCGGCAATTGTGAATGGACTGGCTGATCATTCAAGTTGATGTGATTTTGAAATACCATCATTTTCATTTTCAATATCGTTTTGATCTTCATTTTCAATATTGTTTTCAATATCATTTTCAATATTGTTTTTGTTTTCATCTTCATCTTCATTTTCAATTCCAATTGTATTTTCATTTTCATTTTCATCTTCTTTGATTTTGTTTTCATTTTTCATTTCATCTTCATTTTCATCTTCCTTGATTTTGTTTTGATTTGATTCATACATGCTGTTGTCACCGTTATCAAAAAGATTGAGATGGAGGTAAAGTTTTAGATTCAGTTTGAGATCAAGTTTGTTTTTGACCTTTTCCGTTGGATTTGTTTTCACTTTTTGAGTTTTGTGGATTGCTGTTGTCGAGGGCAGATTTTTGAGAAAAGAGGGGCTGGTTAATTGTTTCAATGTATTTTTGTGTCAGTTTAGAATTTGATTGTGAAGGAGGTTTGGTCAATGGTGAAGGGTTTTGAGTTGATTGTGAAGGTTTTGAAGTTGTTTTTGAAGGTGTTGAAGTCGTTTTTGAAGGTATCTGGGTTGATCGGGAAGATAATCTTGTGTTTGAATTCTCATTGTGAGGAGTCATTGTTGATCAAATGGGAAGAGGAAGAGTGGATGCGGTAAACAGCTTCAGTCTTCAGATTTCAAGAGATCTGAAGCTGTCTTATTTGGCTTGGTTGAGGCCATTTGGAAGCCCTCCTCATGGCCACAACTTGATCCGGCCGTTGTAGAACTTCACCTTATTAAAAATATCCTTGTTTATCTTCAGCATCCTCAAAATAACTTATTTATCTGTACTTTTTAACCACAATCAATGGAATAAGATAACCAAATATCAATCACAATAAAATCTTCTTTCAATACAACTGCATGACTAAAAACAATGATATTGAATTTGATGAAAAATCCATTGTTTTCTTTACATATTACATGATTTTTTCATCATCCAATAAACTTTTACAAACAATTTCAAAACTTTCTTTCATATAATTCAACATATCCTTCTTTGCATAGATGTACCAAACTTATTAAATGTCAAATTAGTGATTCTAGAACCAAGACTAGCTGATATCAATATGAATGCTTTTTCTTTAAGTTGATGTATATTTGATTTCTGTTTACCAAGATACAGTTGTCTCCATGCTAAGTACAAAAAAAATAAACACAATCAAAAGATTTGTTACTTGTCTTTCTTTCCTTGATTAAGTGTTCCAGAGACGTTTGTTGCAAGAATATTTTTGTCTACATTTACCCAGATCACATGTGATGTTCTTCATTCACAATGGTATGGTGATGAAAAAAAGACTTCAGGAAATAAAATTGCAAAAGACGACAAATAAGCCAGTTATAATTGAGATCAACATCAGATATTATTTATGAAGTGAATTTGAAGACTTCTTTATTAATTCCTGCAAAGTAATCTGTAAGATTGATCTCATTTTTGAGGTATGGGTGAAAAAGCATGCTTGAGAGACTGTCTTGCTTGGATTAATATGTTTTTGGAAAAATTGATGAAGAGCACCTAAGCAAGACTGCTTTTGCGCCTATGTGGTTTATGGTGCTATCCTACAGGCACATGTTTGAAGTTTCAGCTTTGCCAACATCCTATCACAACTAAAAAGTCATCAAGGCACGACGAAAAAACCCTGATAGCAAAGGCTATGGTGATGTAATGTCCCACATTTGGAAGCAATCTCCAGTTATCTCTGCCCACAACAGGGTTTGAACCTACAACCAGTACCAGTAGTGGGCAGACAAGCTGACCAGATAACCACTTGCACTACATGCAAAGTGCTGACCCCGCGGATGCAGGGTCGCGGTGATGCCGCACAAAACCCAAGGGGGGTGTCTTGTCAGCGCGACCCCGCATCCGCGGCGTTACCACCTTGCATGTAGTGTTGGTGATAAACTGTTGAAGTGTGTCGGTGTTGCAAACAGTTTTGTTCAGAAGTTAAGTTACAACAGCCAGCATCTTTGGCTTGGGGTCAAAAATCCGAGGAGTCCTGGGATTTTGGTAAATAACAAATGATTCTACCAACACACAAATCAAACCGTAGTGTAGTATCATATGGTCTTGGCAACAGTACGGTGCGGTTTAATCTTCATACCTCACCGTAGCCGTAGTGAAGTTGAAGGTACTATTAGGTCATGCCCGTCACTACGGTGAGGTCACGCCGTAGTGGACCACACCATAGCCACCGTAGCTACCGTAGGCTACGGACCGCTACGCTCAAAAAACCAAAAAAAACAAAAAACCATATTGATTTGAGAAAACAGAACAAAAAATAAAATAAAAAAGGACATAACCGATTAGAATGTTTGTATCTAGGTGATAAAGAGTGTGAAGGAAAGAAAATACTGGCCCTTGAAAATTGAATAGTTCACTCAATGGTAGAAGTGGTGAACAAGAAAAGTGAACTAGGAAGGTAGAAAAACTCAAATGCCCTTATTCTTCTTCTTTCCCTCTCGCAACTCATTATCCAAAAGATAAGCCACTGCTTCCTCAAATTTACCTGATGGTACCTCCTTGTTCTTCAACCACTCTCGGCAACCGACAGCTTGCGAGATTGTTGAAGGTTTCATTGATCCTTGGCGTGAGACGGCAATGTTGGCCGCCAACGAGAATGTACGCTCCACTGCGCACGTCGTTGCAGGGAGCACCAGGTAATCCCAAGCCATCGTGGCCAAGACTGGGAAATACTTTGTGTTGGCCTAGATTCCATGCCATGTGGTTTTGATATCAGTAAAGAAGAAGATAACAATGATGAGGTGGGAAATAGTACTTACTGCCCACCAGTCAAGAGGACTGATACCTATTCCAATTGGATGGGCACCGTCAAGATAGCGTTTGAGTTTGAGTTGTAAGTCTTGATGAGAAGTTTCAGTTGCTGGTGCAGCTGGAAAAAATTTGTCCTCTTCATCTTCGCTCACATCCGGTTGGCTTACTGAAACGACCTCAACAGAGGGTGCCCGTGGTTTGGGCATCTTGTTGGAATACTGATTGAACAAAGTCTCCAAAGACACTTGCGCCTGAATTTCCACATCGGGATAGAATTTCTTGATATAATTCATACGATGACAAGGATTGAGAATAGTCGCCAGCTGGACAACTTCAGTTTGGGCAGCCTCTTCCGCATATTGCTTCAAATGCTTGAGCATTTCCGTTATCATCTCATCTAGGCTGGGATACATACTGCTTTGTTGAAGTACTTGCAATTCAGTTTGGACCTTACAATATTCGGAGAGAACTTTGCAACCTGAGGCAAAGTCTGCTTCCATACGTTTCATGGCACACTTGAATACCTATAGGAAGTGTAGATAAATCACTACTGGCGCAAAGACTTAGAGATATGAAAATAACTCGCCTCAAGAACTTTGTTTACCTCACGCACTGCATTCCACTCATTGTCTGAGATTGTTAATCCACAAAAGGAACAGTTTGTTTTTGAATCAGTGTGTAACATTCCACTTATAATCTATTTCCGGAAGTGAAAATAGTAGATCTGTAAACTAAATCTCAAGACTACAAAAATAAAATATCTGTAAGTGGAAATGGAATGAAATACCTCATGTCCGGCCGCTGCACGCCTGCGGCTATCAGCCTTTGCATTCCAACGGACACCCCATCCATGAATTATGCTCTTGAGGCCTTGGGCTTTTGCCCGCGAGGAAAACCATTGTCGACGAGATGAGCTTGAACATATCAATGTAACCACCTTATTGCACCACAGAGTAGAATAGAAAGTCAGCTTGCAGCAAGTGTTATTTGACAAATATAATCACATACTGACCTTCAACAAAGCACGTTTAACCAGCTCGGTTGTGTTGCCAGGGTCCTGAGGTAATGAATCGTCATCTTCACAATCAGGATTGGTTGTTGTTGGTACTAAACCTGCATCATCCTCATCCGACAATGAGGGGACATCAAGATCATCGTCACCGGTGTTAAGAACTAGGGTTGGAACTGGCACACTAGCTCCTGGTCGAGTTGATGGCTTGACATGACCAGCTGCGATATTCATGGTCTTCAGTCCATGCTTGACCACGAGCGTGGGCTTATGGAAGTAGCATTGCACGTGATTATCTGAAGAATTCCAATAAACTGTGTGATCGCCGCTCTTGAACATGTTCTCGAGTTCATTGGCCGTAGTTTTGTTATTCAAACCCAAATTGGTGGTTTGAGCCAATACCTAGAGGCAATATTAAAGAAAAGTTCCAATGAATGTTCAAAGAAAAAAGAAATAAAGATATTATAAAATTCTCATACTTTGCTGTGAAGGCTGCGTTTGATCAACCACTTTCCAACCAGTCTGGCTAGCAAAGAACCACAGTGGTGCCAAGTCGCCAACTTCAAAGTCAGATAGCTAGATTGATACTTCCAATCTGAATTGACCCAAGTTGCAGTGACTCCAATGGAAGCTAATTGATTCCCTTTAGTTGTCCATCCATCATGGACAAGACATATCTTACTGCTGTTATTCTACAGGTATAAAACAAAATTTAAACAATGATTCCATGAGAAACAATTAGTAGATGACATATGAGAAAATCGAAAGATAGAGGAACAAACCTTGATCTTGCTGATTACCTGGTCACATAAAGAACTGTATAACTCCTTCGCAGTAGTGGCTGCCCAAGTGGGGCTCCTGAGGTCGGCCTTTGCATGGGTGAGATGAAAGGCTGCCCTGAGTGTTGGGTCTTGAAATCAAACCCATGGAAGGGCATGTCTTAAGAGCCATATGACTAATAAGACACTGAGTATATCAAAATTGAAAGGTGGTTGGTTGACAAAAGACTTCATCAATTGAGCCAATGATGATTCACTTGCGGTGGCTGCGAGCGTCTTGTTTCTTTCTTGATAAGTAGGAGGTAGTCCATGATTTTTCTCCTTCATGGCATTGCTACGTCCTGGACACGGAATTCAGTTCTTGTTGCTGTCACAATGACCATAAAGGTTGCTATTGCCATCTATACCCCGTGCAAATGTCTCAGGACAATGCTTGCACTCGTATCCACGTAAGACCCCTATTGGCTGTTGTAAAGATATTGGTCAGTGCAGTCCATACTGACTCGTAGATGAAAGTCCAAAAGAAACTCACATCATCCTGGAGTTGGACCGGTTGGGGTTTATAATATGACAAAAGATGGGTAACTCTTTTGCTTTGAACTCGGAATGACTTCGCAGGAGCCGCGGTGGGGCTCACTTGATTGACATCAATATTGTTAGGTACTGTAAAGTCCTGAGATGAAGCCAAGATTTTACATAAACAAATCAACATGAGGTGAGAAAAACATAGAGCTAGTTAGTACACTTACAGTTACTGTTAACCGGTTACCCGCACCTTTTCCTCTAGTAGCAGTCTTTTGAGGCTTTTTAAATTGATGAGGTTGGACTTCGGAGTTGGCGGTGCACTTCTTCGGTTGAGGGGCTGGTGGCCGTGTTGGGTAATGAGGTAAGTCAAGTTCTCCAGCTCCAGACTCAATCACGTCTTCTCCTGGGTCTTCTTCGTTTTCTTCACCTTGATCAGGTGCATATAATGACCTACAAGAGTTGGCCGAAGTAGGAACAAAGCCAGATTCATGACAAGCAGGGCTAACACCAGTAAAGCGGCAAGATTGAGAGGAAGATTGTGTGGGTTGGGAACTCTTAGGAGCGGATAATAAAGAGGACATGATTCAGCCTCAAACTTCAACTTAAGAATAAAAAGTAAGATGGAGATATATAAAGGATAAAAGGAAGGAATAAAGCACAAAGAAGGAAGAGAAACAATGGGGGAGAAAAATGGGAAGAGGAAAGAAACGGACCCTGGATAATTGATCCCTTGCTTGTATTTGAAATCAATCCCTTCCTTGTTTGAAATGGAAAAATCTCAATTGGTATAAATGAGCACATAAACGTCTAATGCTCACCATCTTGGGATGACAGCTTGACGCTGAATAATACCGTAGTGACGTACTGCACTCCGAACTACGGTGTTGATTAGTCATAATACGGAGACAGCGGTACGGCCACACCCCCATATTATCTGATGATTATGTGACTACAGTACGGTCTGACCGCAGCCTACGGTGCCCAGACCGTACCGTACCGCACCGCTGGCCGTATTTCACGGCGGTTTGATTTGTGTGATGTAAGGATACAACAATGGAGCAGATGGGAAGATTTTCATTTGGTGTTCATCATCTAATTGATCACAATTCATCATTAACGCTTTCTACACACAACACAATCCGTTGCATCCAACACACCCAGTACTCATAACCAAAATCACCAATCTTCAATCTCATTTCTATCTTGTTGACATTGATTGCAAGTCTTTCACTGCGGAGGAGGTAATCCCAGGAGAAGTTAGAGACTGTCAAATTCATCAACAAAATGCTGTAAGTCAACCGTAGCCAAATCTTTATCAGATCTTTGGCCAACACTAGTATTTACTCCCTGTTTTCCTCGGTCTAACCCCCAAAAGGTGGAAACCAAACCTGAACAAAGTACTATCAAGTTTAAAATGCAGAGTGCAGCAGTCCATTATGTTGGTTAAAATGATCATATGAAAGAGAGTTGATTTCAAATTTTGAAAGCCGCCATATTTTGTGAAGCGAGATTGATTCATTCCTTTCAAGTGAACTTTGGTATATCTTCTATCTCTTGTATATCACTTCAGATTTTTTGCTTTTGTTATGTTCCTCTTTTTATTTTTGATATGATTTGCACAATTTGCAATGCAATTCAACACCCACAGATATCACTCATATCAAATGCAGTATATGGGCTACTAGAATCAATCAATCCTATGTCAATACCTCCCGTAACACCCAATCAGATGGCTTCCAGGTTTGATGAGTGTCTTTCTTGCTCACTGTTGAATCTTGATTACACCACACCGATGGATAGCTAGCACATGTATATCTAGGAACCCGCAATCAAACACAACTTTGCATTCATAAATCAAATATGCTTTCATTTTCATTTTGCATCACTGAATCTATGAAAACAAAAGTCACGGTGTGTGCATTGAAGTAAAGAAACCAGAAATGTCATATCCAGTCACACTAGCTCCATAAAATCAAAACCAGAGCCACCAAATCCATATAGAAGCGAACTGCAGAGATTTTATATTGAGTAAGTAAATTAATAAGATCATGACCAAGCTGTGAGTGTTAAGCACACATTTCAAAGGCTTGCAAAGTGTATATAAAAAGCTACCAGAGCAATTGTGGGTATATCTGCAGTTCTACATAGAGGTTAGAATACAACGTTAATGGGTTGAATTTGATCTTGTATTCTTGAACAGACTCTCAACTTACCTACGCACTTTGACATCTGAAACAGATTCCCCTATTTCAGATGTAATCATTGCGAGCGAATACTGTTCAGTTTGGTAGAAAGCAATAAGCTTCTCCATCTGATTGTTCTTACTCTTGGGGTTCTCTCAGTAGGCAGCGCTGTTGCTCAGAGCGCATATTTGAGATTGTCTCTTTTGAAATTGGAGGATTGGTTGGATCGATAGTTCTAGTAGAGTGTTTAGAACCAGTGGAACTATTGACTCTATTGTTGAAAAAGTTGTTCATTGAATTCCGATTGTTGACTTGGTTAGACTTGGAGAGCTTGTTGTTAGTATTGGTTTGGTGAGAGAGATCTGATCACCGAGTTCCTGTGCAATTTGACTCTGTTTGGGTGTGATCCGGTAGGGAAGACTTTCCTGGGTCTGATCGAACAGTGCTGATGTAGAAAGTTTAAGCATAGAGATCATAAAAAAATTAAATTAGTTAGGATTCATACCGCCTTGTTGGTGTTGTTGTTGTTGATTGTTCAATATCTTCCGTGGTCTTTCAATCCCTGGTATCAACAAGGAATGTTGTGGTAATGGATTCAAGGCAGGCATCGAGGTAAGGTAATTAAATGTCTTGTAAACAACTAACCAGATTCAAATCAGATCAGGAAGGCTGATCGATCTTAAACTCAAATAAATCAAAGAGAATACAAGAAAGCCCAACTATTTGCAATAATCACAAGATCAAGCTCTGGCTTTAGGATCCCTACCAATTCCCATAGCCGCAGTTCCAAAGCCAAGCAACCATCCCACCTGTTCCTGTCATCCTATTCATACCCGCTCCAATCGTTGCAGCAGCCCAAGTATTACCTCCACCATTATTATTTCCATGCGTACCGATTCACAGCATATTTTGAGCTGCAACAGCTGGTAAAGGTGGTGCAATCAAGACTGTAGGGCCTGCTTGACCTGCTTCTGAAACTATCAAAACCGGTGCATTTGTTTGATCTATAATATAGCCCAGAGGCTGAGTATGATAGTTTTTAAAAGTTGAAAGAAATGAAAGAACTTCCTAGTCATAAAGAAAATGTTCAAAAGCGGAAGATAGTGGAAAAATGATGAAAACAAGAAATCAGATTATTATGAATCACAAAACCACACTAGGACTTTGAAGCCAAAAAGAAACGAAGGGATTTGCAGTTAAAGGGATGGAGCTGGTTCGTACTCGGGTCTCTGGGCAATTGGGCTGAAAATCGGTCCTAGATAGACTAAACTCTACTTAGACCTAGGATGTGATGGGAGCCAAAATCGAAATCTGAAGGCCTCCTTCTACTCCAGCTCTGCATTGCAATTGTACAATTATTTGATTCAACATTCAAGCTTAGTTACAAAAGGAAATCCACATTGCAACCGGTCCCGATCAATCGCCTCAATAGGCCGGCCCTATACAAAGCTTCAAGTTGACTCACTGATTGAAATTGGTTTGAATCTCTCTAGACTTCCTATTCCAAACGTTTCCCATCCAGCTCTGCAATTAGCCAAGCAAATCTTCAGGAGCTGACACATGATATGGATTGATTTTGAATTGTCTATTGGATTCAGATATTATCAGAATTTGCATTGTAACCACTTCCCATAGGTTGCTTTGATCAGTGAGATAGGAGTTCAGGAAGAAGTCGAAGCCAATTCAACAAATGGTTTCAAATATTTAGAATTCTCCTGGGCTCTCTCAGCACTGTGCTGATTGACCCTGTTTGTGGGACTCTGTTCTACAATTCGGGGTCTTACGGTCTGTGTTGGGAGGTCAGGAATTTTTCAAGTCATATTTCCACCAAGCTCCAAGGAATTTGTGCTGCTAGCTTAGAGTTGTGCTGGATGACCCCGTTTGTGGGACTCCGTTCTACAATTCGGGGTCTTCCGGCCTGCTGTACAGCATTCAATTGCAGTCAGTAGGGATCAAATTGTGGATTATGCCTGGGTGGCCCAAAATCAACTCTCACTGTAAACATCATTCAACTTCCCCAATTTGGCAGAGGAAAATGATTAATAGTACAGTTTTTCATAAAAGAATCTAATACTGCACACCTGGGCCATTTCACCCACACTACATATGTGCAGCAAGCTAAGTCAATAGTTGTCTATCATGTACATACAGGTCTGCTCAGTTTTTTGCCCATCAGAATAAATAAATCACATGTTATACCACATGTAACTTTTTCGACTTTGAAATTTTTTTCCCAAAAATTCACTACATATAATTCTGTAGCTGCTCAGGCAATATTGTTGAAGCTATGTCTTAGTAACAGAAAGTGTGTTACATGCAGTTGAGTTGATGAGATCACACCAAAACATTGAGTCAGTGTATGTAGTCAATCTTTTGGAAGCTTTTTTCAATCTGAAAGAAGTTACAGCATGTATTACATATGAATAACTTGTCCTGATGAGCAGATAACTGAGCAGAACTGTATGTACATGATAACCACATATTCACTGAGCCTGCTACACATATGTAGTGTGGGTGTTATGGCTCAGGTGTGGAGTGATAGACCATTTTATGACAAATCATACTCCCAATCATTTTTCCCTGCCCACTTGGGGAACCCGAATAATGTCTGCAGTGTCTCAAGCACTTCGGGTTGATGTAAATATTATTTGGTAGAATGAAAGGGGTTGCAGCCTGCAGGAGATCAATCTCCAAGTAGATGTGTTCTTTGTTTATTCATATGCTCAAAATCTAAATCCACTATTTTGTCACGGGTATTTGTGATCTGAATATGGTCGAGTTTCCATGCTTTCACATTTTGATTTGTGGACTCAAATGCTAAACTGCTCCAGCTATACTTGAAAAGTGCAGTTGCAACTTTTCTCTACCAACACTGCATTTGGGCGGAATGGAATTGAAGATATCAAGACCACATGAAGGGTCTGTCAAGATGTAGATGATAGCAAGGACACATTCAAATAATTTTGTTTATAGAAGCGTGAGATAATCAATCAGGGATATTAGAAACTGAGCAAATATTCTACACTGAATTATTCCAATGTTCTACTCTCTCCGTATCAATAAAGAAATGGAACATATGTAAGCCCAAAACTTGTGCAAGAAATACTATGGATCTCCAGTGTACTCATGCCCCTCCCAAAAAAGTGCTCTTGGCTAATTTGTGCTAATTGAACACAGTTGCTTGATGCTGTTTTTCATTCTTTGTCTCATGTTAGTTCAAACACCATAAGGAATATGTCCATAAGACTATTATACTGTTACAAGCAAGTGAGACAATGTTTAGTGAATGATGTTATTATCTTGAGACACTTGCAACAATAAGTGTGCAGTTACATACAATGCTTTTGCAAACAAAAAATATGGCTGGACCACCCTTGGGGTTTTGAGATGAAATAGTATGGCAGTGCTTGATCATAGTCATTCCCACTCCAAAGGTACACACTATAAAGCAAAATACCACAGTAATTCAAGAGAGCTCGATATCCCCGGACAGAAATATGCAAGAGGCTTTGATACTTATCTCACCAGAAACTCAACAAAACCTTTACGCCTCCTCTTGCCTGCATGATCATCAATCCATAAAAGTAACTGTGGCCAACTAGGAGACCCATGTCATCCACTTGTAGAGATTGGTGATCAGTACAAAGGAAAATCAATTTTGGTCAAGGTATGTCATGCATTGAATGATATGTGAATGATGTAAACCTACCACTCTGCTCAATACATCCAAAGCTTTCTGGAATTTTAGGATGTGTGAAAGCTTGTATCTTTGTGGATCAATTGGGACATGTATCCCACCAAGAGGAATTGAAAGACAGTCAATCAGAAGACCTGCCAAGCTGAGATTGTAAAGGAAAGTATACAACGCTCAGCTCATGAATTGTTGACAGATCCAAACTCTTTAAGTTCATCTTGATATCAAGAAGACCAGGTGGTAGTTTACAATTAAAAGATTTCAAGATGTCTTTATCATTTGGGACATCAATGGCTGATGATCCTTGACTACCTTTTACCTGGATACAAAAATAAGGATGACAAGCTACATCATGAGTTGGCAGTAGAGCTTTGTTGGTTGATTGTCTTGGTCTTTCTTCAGTATATGTAAAAGCCTCCACTTTCAACACTGATTTATCACCACTATACTTAAGGAAGAATCAAGGAGAATGAAGAGAAGAAACATCCCATGACCATGAACATCAAAGACTTAACACGGCTAAAAACCCTAACAGCGCGGAATCTCACAACTGCAGGTGATAGTAGAGGTATGGTATTCCTTAATCTATAAAAATCTTGATCAAGGGCGGGCACCAAGTCCTTGTCCTTAGCGGGAGCCCCGACAGAACGTTAGATATATATTTCCTTGCTCTTGATAATCATGTATGTCTCCTGACCTAAGAGAGCGCAAACAAGGAAATAATGTTGTTATCTATACTCCAACTATCGAAATTTGAAGTTATCAGCTCACCAGTCTGTTTCGGTCAAAAGTTCCTCAACCTCGGGCATCTCCTCAGTATGAATTTGCACGTAATTATACATTGTCTCGGCATTCATGCTAAGAATCCAACACAAAAACAAACAACAAATCAATAAGTATCTGCAAGCGCGGATCTCATCTTGAAAGTCAATTTTACCTGAGGAATATTTTTGCAGATATTGGCCCGCATTAGCCCTTGTGGTTTTGAAGCTGGTAAGTCAAATCACACTGGTACATGCGCGAAGTCAAGCAGTAATCACAAAGATGAGATGAGGGCTGGGTGAGTCAGATGCATTGTATAACTTGTCCTACATCTTCATACCCACTACTACCCAAGACAAAGGAAAGTTTGGACGTCCCAATCCATGGGTCGCCATGGGAAGCATATCTCTGAGGCTTTATTCATCACATTGATTCAGTACCTTGCTACTGGTTGAAGATATCTTGTTTTGTAAGGGGTACTCACAGTTATTGATCGTATGCTTCACGTTCCAATATACCTAGCGTATCAGGTAGTTCAAGAAGCATCGCAAGGGTTTCAAGCGCACACAGAATGGACTCGGGCTCTTTTACGCGTGTGTGTGCAATCAAAAGGCATCTTTGTACAATCTCCCCAATGAGTTTGAGATTCTGACTGGAATTCAGATAAGAACATAAGATTTGTGCTGCTTCACACGCCTATATGATGCTCCAATGTTTCCTTGTAAGCATTGATACAATATTGGCTGGGTCCCAAGCATATTACTCATGTCAAGATTTCCCTGGCCACCAATAAGAGATGTGATACCTTCGACGACGTTATCAATGTAGTCACGCATATGACCAGTTTCATCATCAGTGCTCAACTTGATTAATTCCAATGTTTGAAGAAACGCTCAAGATGATTCTCTCCAGTGCTCTGCACTATCTCTGCGCATTGGTGTGTTGAGAGGTATGAATCAGGTTGATTTACATTGCCACAATTGTTTTACATGTGGATATGACTCAACCAATTGGATATTTTGGTAAGAGAGTCGAACCCATCAATCTCAGTTGCCGAGGGTTCACACAACAGTCTTGATGTGGTATACCAGGTTTGTTTGCGTAGACTATCAATAGTTTCAAGTGTCTGCTTCAGGATCCCAACCAGCACCTCTTTGATCAATGTCCTTGTTAAATTTTGGCTTATCCGACTTGGGACCCTAGTACAGAAGTCTACCAATGTTTCAAGACATTTTATACTTGAAGACTGCACCCAGGATCCCACGTCACCATGTTTCTCAGTGGTATAGTCTTGAGCTCCACTCAAAAAGGCGCCTATCACGGCTGAAAACTGCTCAGGGGACAAAACTTTAGACATATCTTAGTGATGATAGCTCTCCAAGTATGGTCAAGGCATTGAACCATCCTTATTACTCACAATCCTTGAAGGACTCGTCCAAATTAGTCAGCAAGGAAACCAGAGATTCTATTGCGTTTCATCTCATTTTGATTGTATTTCCCGTGATTGTTTTCTGGAAAGTGTCAAAAGCCAATCAGCCAATATTGTTGCAGAGGAGTGAAACATTGTCATGCCTCTGTAATGCATCAAAGAACTGAACAGAAGCTTGGCTAACCTCCCAATCGGCACAATTCAATAACATATCAATGCCCTGGCATGCTCCACCTTGAACACAGAACCACCAAGCAGACAAGCTGTGGCATGTTTGGACACCGGGCGCCCCTTTTGAAGTGCCGTCAAAAGAAGCCTTAGTTATAATTTATGAAAGGAAACAGGCTATCAACACGGGTCCATCCTGTACCTGCCATGGCCCGAACAAGCAAAGTATCAGGAAGAAACCATACTGGATGTGACCAAGACCCACTCCAACGCTCAAAAACTTATGCAAAACGCGTTGAATAGAGATGCAGGATGTTGTCAGGGCGCTTGAGCGCAATAGTTGATACTTTTTTCCAAAATGGGGATGCTGGAAATCCTGCGGCATCCGGCTGATCCACTGAGAGACTGGATAAGAGTGCTTCACAGATTCCAATCAGTAGTGGGTTGGAGCTACAAGATTCTAGGTACGCGTGTTGGACACTTGTGATCCTCATGAAGATCTGGTCCAATGACAGCTGTTTTGTTAGCCTGAGAGTTCTTTCCATGTCAAGGGTAAATGGATTGTTTGTACCTTGTGCCGAAATTTAGAGGATGAAGGCTCCTGATGATGCAGTTTGCCAGTTTCAGCCAATGTGAGCAAAGTGCTGTGGATGTTGTTTATGTCCTTAGAATCAAGATCTCCGGCCTACAACAAGAGATGTCAGCCACATCACCATAATCTTTTGGTAAACAAGCAACTCTGTGAATAGCACCATTATCTGAAGGATCATTTCAGAAATCTGGTCAATCGAGTAGCCAGAAATCTTTTCAACTGACTGGGAAGCCAATTCACATATTTCATTATTCCAGTGACAGATACAGACTGTCATGATCGAGTGATTCAATATCGACTGTCGATTTACTTCATATCTTTGAATAAAAAGATTTTCAAAGGCAAGTTGAAGTTACAGGAATGGGACACCTACCTACTTGGCGACTTCAGGTGCTGCTATCAAAAAAGCAGATCTACGCAATCCTATGGTCAAAAAGTCTGCAAGTTGAAGAACCTGATCAAAAATCTGCTGTCCATATATAACAAGAAAGATTACCAAAAAGGACTAAGAAATTGACAAAGATGATCGAGAGAGACTAACGTTGAAGGTAAAGAAGTAGCATCATAGAGCCTTTTTTGGATGTAATCATTTGAAGGAGAGTTGAAGTTCAAAGATGAGTGCGATTTGGTGGACTAGAGAAACTATTGATACTTCAGACTACGTGGATTAGGAAGCTGTGTTGGAAGTTGTGGAAGGGTTTGACTCATAGCTGGTCTTAATTTGAGTCAAGTAAGATTATGATTAGGAAGTAATTGACGTGGTAAATTGAAAGTTTGCAGAAGGAGACGTAATCAAAGTAGATAAAAGTTGAGGCATTGTTTGAACTTGTGAATTTGCTCAGTTTGTGATAATAATGAGAAGGGTTGGGTCTGATCAGATCAACAAAAAGTAGAGCAATGTTGGCTCGGTGAGGTGTACAGTTGGCTTGGTGGAGAGGTAAATTGGGTTGGTGGAGAGATGGATTGGGTCGCATTGGATGTGTAAAATCTCAGTAAAAAGGGGATTGAGTCGTGTAAAACTATTACTTCCGAGGTAACTGAAGTGGGATTTGATCTAATCTTGAGATTCCTTACCTTGATACCTCGGAAGTCGAAATAGTCGGTTACTGGATGTCTTGGTGGTGTTGGTTCGGATGAAGGAATTCCGCCGGTGATTTGGTCAGTGGATGGTCGGATGAATCTAGTCGGATGAGATCTTGGTTTGGGATAGAGTTGGTTGAAGATCGGACACCTAACT